>NC_068362.1:59639091-59744091 GCF_020536995.1 Dreissena polymorpha
AGGTGTTATTTTAATACACTTGATTAGAAAACGTATTTTTTTAAATTAAATGAAATTCGATTAATAATAAAAGGTCACCGGAAAACCATTGCGAAAGCGAAATTTTGCTAATTAAATATCCCTTTTTTTGTATGCATATGTTCAAAAATATATTTGATATAAGCTTTGTTTTGATACATGTTAATAACTGCGCTTATAAATTATTGTATTGTTAATGATGCTAGTTGAATGCCAAATTATCCCTGTCATTAGATTGTTACCATTTTTCATGGGATTATCATGTGATTAACTTTTTTCATTGTGATTTAAGGATTTTCTTAAGGAGTATATCCATCACCTAATTCATGGAAAAAATCTCGATAGATTTTAAATTGATTTAATAGGCTTTTTATTAACCGTAGTAAATTGTTATAAAGATGTACTTGTGTCAATTATCGTTTTAATATATCGATGGAAAAAAATTCAAATTGAAAAAAACTTCATTATGGGATTTTTTTAACAAATTTCATTGCATACATGCAACGATTAAGTTTTATACATATAATTAATATCTCCGCCACTCTCTCTCTCTCCAATCCCTCCCTCCTTCTCTCTCTCCCTCCCTCTCTCTCCATCTCTCTCTCCCTCTCTCCCTCACCCTCTCTCCCACTCCCCCCCTCTCCCTCTCTCTACCTCTATCTCTCTGTTGCTCTCTATCCCTCCCTCTCTCTCTCACTCATTGTCTCTATGTCTCTATTGTGTGTTGACCGCATGTTGTTCCTCGCTTTTATGCAGAGCGCAGTTTATCAACTGTCAACTAAACTTTTGTTTAAGGCGCAAGCGGATGCACGCACGTTCACCAATTTTAAGGTCATTTAAAGTACATGTTGTTAATTATTTGTTTCGGGGCAGTATAATTATCTTCGATAACTTCAGTTGACTTTGTTTTTGTTCCAGGGATTTATCCGAAAACAATCTCTCATCAGTTCACAACGGTGCATTCAAAGGAGTGCCGAACCTAGAGAAATTGTAAGACGTTTTCAGTGTTCAAACCCATTACAAATAACGAATGTGTTATTATTTGGTAATGTTCCATTTGCTTCTGACTCATGCATCACTGCATGTCGTTTTCAAATACAAACACACTATTATAAGAATATTCTAGAACTTTTACAAAGCTTGATAAAAACTAACATGTTTCTTAAATTGAGTAAAATTCCAATGATAAAAGCCGTTAACGGAAAACCGTTAGAACGCGAAATTTTGCAAATCAAAGTATCCTTCAACTTTTTAACACGCCTTAACAAGAAAAAAGTATGTGATATATGCTTTTTTGTGATCATAAACTGATTATCTTCGCTATTTTTTTTTAAATATAAATTTTAACTGTTCTAATGGGATTTTCGTTTTCTATGTGATCTTATGTTTTTCAAATGGGATTTGTTTTCATGCATGGAAAAATATCGTGAGATTTTTATTGTTTGATGTAGGATTACGTATGAAACGTTTTAAGCAGTATTGCATTACTTTAGCATCTTTTTGTTTTAAAGATATTGATTGGAATTTTAAATGTGGCTGAAATATACAAATATGTTTCAGCAAATTTCTACTTAATTGTGTTTATTAATAACCAATATCATTTTTAAAGGCTAAATTACATGCAATTAGCAAGTTTCTTATTTCACATTTTCAGCGAACTGGCCTTTTCGAAACGTAATAATAATTGTCCTTTGTCCGTTACTTAGCCCTAAACAATGCATTAAAATTAACACGTAGTTATGGCATCAAAATATATCAAACAATATACAAATGTATATGTACACTGTTGTATTAAATCATAATCAATTTCCTATGTCGTGGGTTAACACAGACTAAAGAACAAGCTCCTTCGTTATTCAAACACAATAAGATGCTTGTATTTTGTAAATTAACTAATGACTTCATATACATCAGCCTGAACCACGTTACTTTGGCCATCATTTTACATTTAGTCCTGATCTGACAATACTTATTCGATCTTGTTTTTGAAAATATTTCCTTATTCAAACCGAATACAGAACTGGCTTTTTCTCACTTTAATTATTACAGTAGTTTCTTCAAACTGCATTTCATAACTATTCAAGCCAAGTAAGAGACTTGTATATATTCCAGTGGTTACGATTTCAACATAAACATATGTATGCTACCAGAATCTAGTATTATACGATTAACAACATGCATTTCACGAAATAGGAACCGTCAAGGCAAATGATTGACAGTTAAATCGGTTGAAAAGGTAGCTTTATCTCACACTCAGCACATACTTTGTCCCCAAAACATGCACTTTTATTTATTTATATGATTCCTCTTTTTATCTTTATCTTCAATATTGGTTTTATGAGCAAGTCAAGTCATATAACATCGCGAAATGTAATCTGTTTTATTATATATATATATATGAACTGCATTGCAAGGCTTTTCATATGCTCAGATTCGCGATTAAACACAATACATCAATAATGAGTGTGCATACGTTGAGATTTATAACATTGAGGCACTCCATGCGCTAATGTTAAATGGTTCACTACTTGATATTCTTACATCTTTGTTTCTTTAGCACTTCATTTTTCTTACTGTATAAAATAAAGTTATATATGCAATTGTAATCATGACATAAGTTTTTCTTTTATAATCCTCTGAACATAATCGATAATTACTCACCTTCAAATTGTGATTTATGTAGAATTCTAACACGGCACTTGACTTGTTTTCTATAGACAAAGAAGGAAATCAAGCGTGGGTTATTCTGCAATAACTTATGGGCGGAGCTTATACACTGAAAGCACGCGCTGAGCAAAACAAAACATGCCGATACATTTTCCACCAGCGTAATAATCCGGTATTTTATGAATGAAAGTCACGTGACAAACTACTACGCTATGAACAGAATGCGTAAAATTGACCCAATTTCCCACGGTGTTAGTCTGCTGCTTCGATACTAAAATGGCTGAAGTTCGAATCGGAGTTGTTTTCTTGTAGATTTAACACTCTTGCGTTAGTGAAAACATGTTAGTTTACGCAAGTTGCTGTTGTTCTTAGTTAACCAAACGTGAGAAATGAAATGGTTTTTTTCCATCCAGTTTGGCTGTTATTGAGGGCGGAGATCTGATCGACAGAACAGCCGAAAGCTTTTTTTATGGGCGGAGCTTCACATAAAATAGTATGCAAGAAAAATAAGATACATTCTATAAATCTTTAGTAAAAATCGTGTTAGAATCGAAATAATTCGTGTACGTTATAGTTTGTTGTCGAATAACCCACGGCCGGAAGTTTAGATGCGTGGTTTCAAATCACTCGTGCTTCGCACTCGTGATTTAATCCCTACGCATCTAAACTTCCGGCCGTGGGTTATTCGACAACAAACTATAACGTACACGAATTATTTCTTAAATATAACCGGTAATAATTCAAGCATCAGAAGGAATCTCAAAAATCATTTATAGTTTGCTTTTATCAAAAGAAGTAAAATGTTTGACATTTTAAAGGGGCCTTTTCACAGATTTTGGCATTTTTTTAACTTATTCATTAAATGCTTTATATTGATAAATGTAAACATTGGATCGTAAAAGCTCCAGTAAAAAATCAAGAAAAAAATTAAAAAAAGGAAAAGAACATAGCCCGGAGCAGGTTTCGAACCAGTGACCCCTGGAGTCCTGCCAGAGTCCTGAAGTAAAAACGCTTTAGCCTACTGAGCTATTCCGCCGAGTACACATGCTTGACGTATTTTATACCTTATATAAGCAATCTTCGTAGTTTCACAAAATTTCACGACAAAAACAGAACTCTCCAAATTATTCAATCGTTTCGCGTTGCAACGCTTTATAATTTTTAGGTTTTAAAATCGTCAAAAGATGCATATAATGGCTATATTAGAGCATGGTTAATGTTCAGTATTACTGTTTCCTCACAAATATCATAACTAAAACGAAAACTTACGAATCTGAAACAACTTTTTTCAATTTTGTCAATTTACCAAAGCGTGAAAAGATCCCTTTAACGAGACAAATAGGTTTCATTCTGTTATCGTACACAGGGAAGATAATAGCCACATAATAATGTGGAATTAATCCCCAACGGAGCGATTTCTATGTATAATAAAGCAGTTAATACTGATTTATTATGTTTTAGTAACACTATTATGAACAATGGCTATAAAAGCTATTTGTCATGTAATAATATATAAGTGGAAACGTGTGGATGATATAAAAAGGTTAACAAAAAACAGCACCAACACAAACAGCAACAATTGAGCCAGCCGAATCAATCTTAATTTGGAGATGCAATCGAAAAAAAGGCATTTGAAACGTAACTGAAATAGAACCCTTTTGATTTGTTCAAGAAAGCACATTATGAGTATTTTCGGAAACTACAATGGCATTTTACGCATGCAATGTTTTCAGCTTAATGGCCCAAACGACAAGTGTTTTTAATGATGTTTTTATGAAGCATATTCGAAGCTATTAATACGTTTTCCTTAATTCATTAAGTCGTTTTACTCTATGAAATGTAAACTTTGTCAAATGTATCATGTATGTTTGTTGAGTGATGCTTGCATGAATATTTATTAAAACAAATATTGTTGAACCTTTTAAACATGAATGGACAAAAACTATAATTCGACAAAATGCCCGTGTTTTACACCGGAATATAAAGACCATGACGATGACGACTTCTGGTTCAGTGTATGGGAATGCATTATTTACACTTAAATCTAGATTGTTCACAATGTCCTTTATGTGATAGGTCATTTATGACAATACACCAGGCTAAAATCGCATTGTACTTGCATTATTTTGACAATAAAATAAACTTTAATGTTATATTGTATATAGTTTACTGTAGATATGCGGTAGTGCAATTTGAAGCCAATGCACACAAATGAGCCGAGGTACGTCCGACGGAAAAAATTGCAAAAACAAAATCAGTCTCCTTTAGGCATTATCTTTTCTACTCATCATAAGTGACCGGTAGTGCTCAAGCATGTGAAAGTCTTTGTTCCTTAGAATATCGCCCGGTTCTGATTTCTATTATTAACCAGAAATTAACAATTGAAATATTTTTCCCACACTTTGCATGGAAAAAGTCCCTAATTGTTCAGGTAGGCTTGCATATGTATAATTATAAATTGTATACGGTATTGTTGTTATTGTGCCATTTTTGGTTGAAATAAATTTATAGATACAAAAACACCCCATTTTCTTTAAAAAGTCCGTAATTGGACACATTTTTATTTTATTGCATATATGCAACAATTAACTTGATTTAGTTTAAACATAATGTTTCTCAATATGTCTTTGTTTTTAAATATGTTTTTCCACCTTAGCAATTGAAAAACAAACCGACTACGGATTTTTTTTCGCTATTTAAATATGGGTTTAAATACAAATATCTTGAAGATTTTTACATCGTTGTAATACTGCATCGACTGCTATAACCAGAATTCACATCAATAATTCCGGCTGTTGCTCCATGTGATTAGAATATAGTCTCTCTTAAATAAAGAAGATGCATGTTGACGAATTCCTACCTCATACAGCACATGTGAATATTTGTTTCTTAGCAGTATCATTATCGTTGATTAGTTCAGTTGACATTGTTTTGTTCCAGGTATTTACGCTTGAACAAGCTTTCATCCATACAAGACGGTACATTTTACGGGTTGCAGAACCTTCAGATGCTGTAAGACGTTTTCAGAGTTCAATTGCAGTACATATAATGAATGTAAAGTTATAACATTGTAATTGTCTATTTGCTTCGGGCTGTCATATGTCTATTGTTTTCAAATCAAAAATGCATTATTAAAATATTTTTTAGACATTTTATTCAAACTTGGGTAACACTTTTTTTTTAATTAAAAAAAAAATTAACGTGTAAAAATGCTCACCAGAAAAACTTTGCATAACTGAAATTGTGCAAACTAAAATATCCTTTATTGCTGTAATATGCCCATTTAAGAAAACAGTATTTCAGTTATGCTTTTTTGTAATCAATAACTGAGTATCTTCGCTTCAAAATTACTGTTCATTATGAAAGTTGTGAGCAAAATTGTCTTTCCCATGGGATTTTTACCTGTTCTCAGCGGATTTTCGTTTTGTACTGTTACTTTATTTTATCCTGCCTCTGTTGCAATCATTGACCTAATAAAGCAGGGTCGAATAAACTAGTTGATATCCGGCAGTACCTCGCGTGACTGCGATCCAACGTAAGTACGTATTCCTACATGCCGATCAACATGTTCGAATATTTGACCTTTGAAATTTATTGAGACGCATCATGAATGTTATCGTTTTATTATTTGATCCTTTTTTGTATCTTCTTTAAAATATATTACCGAACCAACTTCCGTATTTTTTATTTTCATTTACTTGATTTTGCAATTTATTACGTACGTAGTGTGACCTCATTTCTCTGACGAAACATACTAGTTTAAGCAAGACTTTCTTGTTTAAAAGGGACACTTTTGACGTGATGGTTTTTAACAGTAATCTTTTTTAAGCATGAACGAAACCATTACGTATTTCAAATTGTGTGTTTGTCCTGCATAATTGTTAACTTCAATAGCCTTTTTTTTTAAGGAATAAAATTACTCGTTCCTACAGGACTATGATTTCGTAAATCGTGTTTTGGGTCATACTCAGAGTCTGAGAGTGGTTGACATTCAATACAAACGCTATCAAAAATAGTTTGGTTTAAACTACAGTTCGATAAAGGGTTGGAAGAACGGAAAATGGATTTCGATAAAGGGATGGAAGAACAGAAATTTGAAGGGCATATCGTTGTAACTTTATTGTTATAAGCAATGAATTAAAGTTGTCACTGAGGTAAATAAAATTGAGTTTTTGTTTTGCTGTTGCTTTTTTTTTTAATTCAACCTAGAAAAGTATCACATCCTCGATTCGTTTTTTATTAATTCTCATATTTTCAAAAGGAAAGAATTAAAAGGAACAGTTTAATGTGGAACTATTTTTTATGTGACACAATCGATAGTTATTCGGTCGTAAGGAATTTTGTTTACATGTAGGAGGCCGGACCAAAATAATTATTTTACGTCAATCAATCATGTGTCTTTGCTATAATGTGTTAACGGCATAAGTAATCGTGAAGCAGGATAAATCGAATATATGGTTCGTGCCGAGATGGAGAAAGATTATCCGATTCGGCCCGAAAAAAGAAAAATAGGGTTAGCTAAAGCTCGCCGTATTTTCTTTTTCTAAGCCTCGCAAAATAAACTTTCTCCATCTCGGCACCAACCATGTATTCTCTATAATTTCCAATTGTAAAAAGTAGGCTAGCTTATGAAGAGTTAAAATTTAAGCAATATTAATGTACGTGAACTTGTACAAATTTTGTTTGAAATGTATTGATAGAAAAAAGGTATTTTTGAATGGGAAAAAAACCTAATGGGAATTTGTTTTTGCATATATGCAATTATTAACTTGATTTAGTTTAAAAATGTTATTTCTCAATAATTACTTTGTTTGCCAATATATTTATTTTCACTTGTTGAATTTTATATTTCTCATGACGCATTTCCCCACAGAAAATTGGGCATAAACTACATTGGAGTGTTTCCCACCTTAGGTAATGGGAAACAATCCCATTGAAGAAAGTGTTTCTACCCTTTTTTTTAAATAAAATAGATTGAAAAAATCATTTTAATACGTCATTGATTATAATAACCAGATTCCTCATCAGAACTTGGTTAATTCTTTTTACGGAAAAATGTTTAGTGTCGGACAAAGTGAAGTGCATTATCCGCCGGTCAATCGCAGACTTCGCTTGACCAATATGATAAGTGTTTGGTTCATCTTATGATCTCACATCCATATGCATATATTGCATTGTATTCCTAATTTGTTGTCCCATATTCTTTCAGCGGGTTATGATGGCTTACTGATGCGCCATTCTATGTCAATCCATCCGTCCGATTTGCGAATTGTTTTTGTCGCTGGTTACTCGAAAACTATTTTTTTTAGAATGGTAAAACTTATAATGAGTATGTGAATCTGTGTACCTGTGTTCCGAGAATAATGTTTTCGCAATTGAAGATGTAACAGCTTTTTTAGTAAAATATTATTTTTGAACTTGCGAATTGAACAACGTCCGCTTAAGTCATGCTCATTATTGACTCATCAAAATGCATGTACACCGTTGCAATTTTCGACATTTAAAAGTGGAATAAGAGTATATGTGTTACCAAAGGACATCCGTAACATTTTAAAATGAATTTATATGTTTATAGCAAAGGAATACGTTGTGTTTCTGTCTTTGGTTAAGTCTGAAAACAGTGGGTTTTTAAGTAATTACATTCATAGAATTCTAAATTTTGTGTTAAAGTAAACGTCAGTAATCAAACGATATTCATTGGTTTAAATGAAATGTTGCCTATGTCCTGGTCAGCATATGTTTGATTTGATAATTTGTACGTTGTTTAAATTTAAAGCAGTTCTGCTTTTGAGTAGTTTGTATTTCTCTTGGTTAAAGTTTGCATCTTCTATGAGAGGTGGTAAGTTCCAGGCAGAGAATGTCATGGTCAACGTGTTGGTTCGTTTACAATTTGTTTGAAAAAATGGTCAGTAACTAAAATAAGAAGTTCTCGGCTTTGTTTCAAATTTGGTTTTCCTGGGGGCGGGGGAGGGGCAGCTCTAAAATTTCCAGTCAATTATACCTAGGTTTAAGTCTCCACATAAAATAATAATTGAAAACATTGAAAAACGTAGAAGCGAACAAAAAACTATTCACAAACTAGTAGTCAATGGCAAAGACATAACAAACAGAACTCAAATACTAGAAGAACAACGCCTTTTTTCGAAACCCTCTATAAACAAACGAATGTCGAAAATAACACCCTTTTAAGAAATACACATCATGCTTTAAATTGTCACGTAGTAACAAACAAAGTTCATTTCTGTTTTCATCGCGATTTATTTCTGTTGAATATTTCCTAACACAACGCTTGCTAATGTTAATGAAATATAATTTTACAGCGCGGCGGCCAACATGGCTGCCACGTCAAGAAGATTTGACAAATCTCAAAGTTCCTTTCAGATCTACCCGCAGAGCGTCCACTACTAACTCAAACACTGCATTTTATCCCCAGGTTAATTTACATAAAATTTACTTGTAATTTCCATTGGTCTCTAAGGTCCGGGCTTATTACGGATTGGTTACATGGCACCTTGGGAACTGATAGCCCAAACTGTTCGAGTTCTTACATGCTTATGGAATATTCTGAAACCTCATTACTCGGTGTGACATAAAACTTTATGTTGTGTTTGCCTGTGAATGCCTGTGAATTATTTTATATGGCCTGTACAAATAAGATTTTCTGTTGAATCCTTTCATGTGTACCGTGACAGTGATAATATGGGTAATAACAATCCTATATGTCAATAGGTTGACCTGTTCCGTTAATCAAATGTCTGTCAGTTATATAATCCCTCAATGTCCTAATCTTAACATATAGTATTAAACTTTTCAATTTATTTACCCCACACTATATCCTGTTTACTTGCTTATTTACAAACCTTCCAATATTTTAACTAGTCCTTACATGCACGAGATGAACTCTCAAATAGTTTGACCAATTTAAACTTTTAACTTCTGCTTACGTATAAGATAGAAATATTGATGTAAATAACCTTTTAACATTTTCTTACATTAACAGATACTAATCAATTACTCAACAGATACTAATCAATTACTCAGACATATTATTAAATTATTTCCCTATTATGAAATCTATCTGTACTTTAATTTCTATCATAAGAACACTGTTATGTAACACAATGAAGCGGAACAAGAATTATGTGACGGATTACTAACTGAATATGAATGTGGATTAGCTCTTAAAAAATGCAAAATAACAAAAGTCCGGGATCTGATGGCATCACTATCGAGTTTTATATAATATTTTGGAACGGTATTAAAACGCATTTAACTAATTCACTAAATTATTCATTAAACAATGGAAGTTTAACAACACTTCAAAAACAAAGTATAATATCACTCATTCCAAATCCGGAAAAAACTTAGAATCCTTGTCAAACTGGCGCCCGATTAGTCTACTAAACAATGATAATAAAATAACAACAAAAGATAAAGCATACAGAATAAAAAAAGTATTACCATCAATTATCTGAAGATCTTAATCCAGCTTCATAAAAGGACGTTACATTGGTGAAAACGTCCGTCTTATACAAGAATGCATAAACTATTTCAACAATTTAAATAAATCTAGGCTAATATTCTTTGCAGACTTTGAAGAGGCATTCGATTCACTTGATCATTCGTTTATGTTCGCCTGCCTAGAAAATATGAACTTTGGTGAAAGTCTCATTAAATGTGTTAAACTGTTCTATACCGACATAAATAGTATAATTACTAACAATGGCTTCTTCTCAAACAGCTTTAACATTGAACGGGGAGTTCGACAAGGATGTACACTCTCATCATCACTATTTATTATATGCATCGAGTATCTATCACATCACATTCAATCAAATAAACATATAAATGGCACTAGAAAATAACGAAGAAATCAAACAGACGCAATTTGCTGATGAAGCAACTTATTTTTAAAATGACAATTACGACTCTTTCCATAACCTAATAAAGTCGTTAACCCTTTTCGAAATAACATCGGGCGTTAAGCTTAACAAAAGTAAATGTACTGTGCTAAGGGAGGTAAATTAAAACAAAGTCATGTCCATTATAAAAAAGAAATGAAATTTAATTGGACATCAGATATAGCTACCACGTTAGGAATTACATTTACAAATAATGAAAATAATACAATTCTAAAAAACATACTGCCTAAATGTCAGAATTTTAAAAACTGCTTAAAACAATGGCAACACCGAAAAAAACACAGTATTAAAAACGTTTGCACTTCCTTAATTAATCTTTGTACTAACAGCTCTCCCAAATCCACCAAATGATATTATTAACGATATAAAATCAACAATATTTAATTTGATATGGGACGGTAAACAAGATAAAATAAAACGAACTCAGTTAATTCAATCCGTAGAAAATAGAGGTATCCAATTAACGAACATTGACGCGTTCTTGAATGCAATAAAATGCAGCTGGGTTAAAAGATACTTAGATAATACCAATACGAGTAAATGGAAACTATTATGCCACAAACTTCTAAAACAATATGGTGATTCCTTACTTTTTGAATGTAACATCAGTAATAATATCTTACATGAAATTGAAAACGAAAACATGTTTCCATCTAATGGTCTATCAGCATGGAGTAATGTTACTCATAATCTAGAAATCCAAACCAATAGTAAAATCATTTTATGGAACAATAAAGACATAACTTCAAACAATAAGATTTTTTCTATAAAGATTGGTTTGAACAAAACATTAAATATGTCGACCAATTATACGATTACAGAATTAAGGAGCCCTCTTCTTTTGATAATATATGCTACATATACGGAATACCTTCAAGTAATTTCCTGATGTACTACACATTAATCAAACACATTCCCATGCATATTAAATCTATAACGAATACGAATAACAATTCCTGCTCTCAAACAACAGTCGTAGAAAACATACTTACAAGAAAAAAACAAAACGAACAAATTATTTTACATGTTACAAATTTAAAACCCTGTAGAAAACTCCAAAACTCAAAATTAATGGCAAAGCCTTTTTCGAGAACATGAATTTAATTGGAAAGACATTTATCATGCCATATAATTTGATATAAAGCAACTATCGATAGCACACTGAGAAATTTTCCATATAAATACATCCATAAAATAATAGCAACAAATAAATATCTTTTTAAGTGCAACCTATCCAACACAAATGTATGTGATATATGCTGCGAACACATTGAAACAATAGAAAACTTTTTTCTGGGAGCGTTAACATATTCAAACTCTATGGAACCAACTTACAACATTTCTTGAGAAAAAAAACAAATACAAGTTAAACTGTCACTCTTATATATTAGTTTCGGTGTAAATACCTTCAAAATACCAGAAATCAATAACTACATTATTATACTAATTAAATAGTTCATATTCAGCATGAGCAACAAAAAAAAACACCACCCACTTTAAACTGTTGTATAAACAATTTAAAGCTAAAGATCCAAATTGAACAAGAAATAGCCCTCAACAACCATACACTTCATATTTTTGAAGAAAAATGGAAACACACAAAAAATTTATAATCCAGTCCAGTTGTCTTCTACCCCACCTTACGCAACTCATCTATTATTCTTATTACTATATTGAAAAACATATATCACTAACAATTTAAAAAACACTGTAAATACTAGCATATCATCTATTATATGTTTGACATTACTACTGTTGTATAATATAACTTTGTTCTTGACCATATACATATATACATGGTATGTTTTACATTAAATACAAAACATAATTGATGTTGAGTTTGCATTTATTCTGAAAAGGATATGTGTAGTTGTTCAAGAGATGTATCATCGTTTGGTTGTGGTCTGTAAAATGAGCCTATTAAAATTTTCCTTGAGTTTTGGATTGTGATTTGAGCCCAGATTATCTCGCAGTCTGTTTGCAATTCCCTCGCCTTTGAAGACAGAAACCGATTATTCACAGCAACAAGGGCTCAACCTTGGAAATGGCCTTTCCTGTTACACGGTACATCTACTGGTTTCTTGTTTCATCATTTCTGTTTCAAACGCAACATATTGAAACACAGGAGTTCACAGGGAACACCGATTTTAATTATATAAGTTAAGCTTGGCTGCTTGTACTGCTCACCGACGTGTAAACTTCCTCTAACACGTCATGAAAGAATCGTTTGTGTGTTTTTGCGAAGTCTACATAGGTAAGCATATGCTCTCATTTTCATAAGTTGTATTTACAGTTCATGGGCATCAGCAGAGAAAGTGTTTGGCAAATATATAGCAAGCACTGCAGTGGTAATGATGAAAATGGCAGTGTCTCGTATTCATTGTTTATAAGAATTTTTATTTTCTATTTTCTAAACGCACCGTTTTACTGCTGTACAGACGGTTTCATTGCTAAATCTTGAAACTTCAAATGTAACAACTTTTAATTAATTATGCTAATATATTCGCGACAGTTATTGAATGTCAAAGATGCTTTGTAGATCAGGATAATGGAAGTTAAGTGATCGAATGCCATGAAACGTCTTCAGTACCCTTCTGTAAATAGGAAAAGTCGGGTCTTGACAATATTAATGTTAATATTTAATGTATGTCATTGATCTTTACACGAAACTTATGGTGGTGAAAACTTATGCTAACCCATGAAGACTGCGCGACAAGACATAAATTGTTATTTTATGTAGTGTTAGAGGCAATTTGACATAATGTTCTCAAAAACACGGTTCACAAATCTCTTTGGATCTATTCTATGTTCGTCCCAAAATCTAATCTTGAGTGCATACATCATAACAGTAATTATTAATAACATTAAGAGCAACAACAATAATTGTTTCACACATTAATAAAAAACATCCATTGTGTATTGGAATACAAGTTTTTCAAAAGTTTGCCATTGACATTGGGTTGTAAACCGATGGAATAAAGTAAGTGTTTTAACACAAATAAAACTAATTTCCCAAAAATGAATATTATTTTTTTATCAAAACAAAATCATTTACCTGAATGTAAGAAGGAACTTATTTTAAGCAGCGTTTTTCTTTTAAAAATATTGCGTAGTAACCTTGCCTTCGAATGAATAACGTTACTTTTTTATAATCTTTATTTTTTTCCATTTCCTGTTGTATGCAGTCATACATTAATTGTCCTAAATTCCCGCATTGCATTGGTCTGGACTTCTTAAAATAATAGCATCCGATACCTTCATTATGTTAACTTTGCTTAAACGCAACGTTCAAATCTCGTACTGTGTGTCTTCAAAACTTTTTTCTGCGATTTGCCGGCGTCCATGCGGGCATTTTCAAGGACGTCGTGGCGGCCTCACTGCTTTTTTGGCTAGTCTTTTACGACTTGAATACAACAGCGTTTGCAGTTCGACGACATTATGACCAAAAACGCTACAGAGTCTTAAAAACCCATTGACGTACTGAGAATTCATAACTATCGAAGCAGAGTCTCCAGGCGTAAATGTACCTATTCTCGGCGTGTCCTTGGTGAATCTAGTATATGTTCTATTTCCCACAGTATCTGCGTTGTTTGCGTCATACGGGCAATCATAAGGCGTTTGTAATAGTGCCCATAAGAACGCTAAAGCTCGGCGTTTACTTTAGCCGATTTGGCCTTCTTTCTGCTGTAAGGCCTTTTAATGCGTTATCGTGACGCCGGCACAGTCTGCTAGGCTAACCTTGCAAGTACTTGGTCGCCGCAAATACGGTTAGAACGCCAGTGTTATGTTACGGGAGATACGATTGAGGCAGTGTAAAGCGTTTATGTGTGACAATCGGACGTTGAGCAATAGTTTCCTATATAAATTGTTAATTGAAATAAGTATTCACCAAATGCAATAGCTTAAAATATGCAGAAATATGATGGTTATTTCAATACACTGTATACACGTGTAATATGAGTCTGACGAGATGTGAAGTACGTTTTACAATGTACAAGACAGATGTTTTAAAACCAATACATGCTTAAGTCGAACATTATTAACACAGTTATAATTTGAACAAATATACATGGAATGTCACAACTATGTTTCACAGTATTTTAAAATGGATTTATCATGATGATAAATTACATCACACGGCGCGCATTACCATACGCTTCTTTAAGTACTTAAACTCTCATACATAGCTGCTTAAAGACGTTCAAAATGATGAGTTCATTAGAATCAACGTTTGGTCCAATGCAACGACTATAATATAAATAAAAAGTCCTGACAAACTGTAAAAAGAGTAACATTCTACAAACACGTCAAAAATAAACAATTGAAACCGCCTTTTGTCCACGCTTTATTGCAATAACAATCAATATAGTATGCATTCTTTTTCTTCCATGTTCTTTTTCTTGTTAAACGTGATTGTTTTTAAAATAACACAACAAGGTTTAGTCAATTTATATTATCGAAATATTCTTCTTTGTTCAGAATGCCCTTGATATGCACAGAGAACAGAGGATAGTCAATGTTATAAATGTAAACATTAATACAAAATTGCATGCTATTAACTAGTTGATCATACAGGTATTACTTGTTGTCACCATAGTGTTGACAACACTGATTAACTAAGATATTACACGCTTAACTCTTCCTTGGCGTGACTGCTTCATCAAGAGCTTAACCTGTTCCCAACCTATCACATAATACTGTTGTTCTTTTAATGCATAAGTCTGTGTTGTTAAAACATCTTCATTAATATGCATATACGATAATCTTTTTTTAATTACATGAAAACGTGTGTAAAGGCTTTACATTTATATTGTAAACAAAGCAGGGTGTCATATAATACATGATAATAATAAGCATTTGGTATGGTGTTTGTCGTTTTGCCCGATCTGTATTTTTGGCTGAAATACATGACCGATATAATGAAGCTAAAAGAACAATATAAACAATTACTATTTGGTTATGAACACAACCATGTATATTTACATCCAAAACTTAACATTCTGACAAGAATATAAACATTTATACTCATAAACATCATCAAATTGAAATAATCAGATTGTAGACTCTTTCGTCGTGTTGTCACTATGAATACAAATGTTATTGCTTATATGCCATCGAGGGATTAAACAGAGATTTGCTTAAGAAATTGTATTATACAACCCTATCCAGTCAACGGTGTGTCTGCTGTCAACATTAATTTCATACAGTAAAAATGGAATAGTAAGAAGAATGCATGCGCAGAACACTCTCAACGATATGTTATTACTGTCAATACAGGAAAGTTCAATTACAACAGATACAATTAAACGTATTTTACGTTCTGACAACATTAGGGTAAAACATACAAATAAATATCGTCTTTAATCTTCAGTTTGACAGCTAAAACGACTCATACAGACACCATGAGTAATTGAATAGATTAATTTTACATTAACATCCATCCCCACAAAGCAACTTTGATTTTGGTTGAAGAAAATAACCGAACAAGTAAGAAAAACCTACCTTGACAAATAGCAGACATTTTATCCGAAAAATAACAATGGTGAACTCTATCCTACTGTTTATATTGTTATATAAGCCGAGGTTAATTTAAACCATAAAAAAATACAAAAAAAATACGTTAAATCATAATTTGTCGGACTTAACAATCTTGCTAAAGGTTATGCTTGAAAATTAAACTTTTGTTGATGGCTAAAAAATTGGTTTACAAAGTACGCGAAACGGTAGATACAAATTAAAGACGTTTTTATGGGAAACGACCTCAACGCTAAATGGGTCAAAGTCTCGTTCCCAGCCATATATATTCATGTAAAAATCACATGAACTCGCTAATAGGGCATTTGAGTGAAATTTTCGACATGTATACATGTATATTCGTCGACATGTATAACAAGAAGTTTGCATAGCGAGATTTTTTAATAGCAGGCATTGCTTTTTATGTTGGGCTATCATTTTGCACTATCGAAACAACAAAACATAAGTATTTCGATCTTATAGCAGATGTTTCTTTTATGAAGACCTGTACCAAAACGTTCGCAAACATGCATAGATAAACAGATAGTTGCAGAATTTTGTGATATATTTAGACACGTGTTTGAAAACTGTCAGAAGGTGTCTGTGGAATATAAAACCTCAAGTCGCCATGATTAATGAACGATGGGATACCTGTAGACGTCAATCAAGCGCGATAAACAAGTGTAAATATTTATTGTTAAAAAACAGGTATACGAAATGTTTACTTGTTGCATTATTCCTGCATCAAATACAAAATATTGAGGCACTTGCCTTCGTTGTTAACGTGGTTTCCGAACACAAACATGCCGGTGTTGTTTTTACAAAACTATTTTTGTCTTCGCGCAGTCTACATGGCTAAGCACATGTTTTCACTTTCATAAGTTCAATTTAAAGGTCAAGTACATCACCAAAGTTTGTTTTGAGCAAATATGTAGAACGTTATTCTTAATATATAATTCAGCTGGTCGTTTTTTGAATTTCTTGCTTATACGAGGTGTATTGTATTATCACACCATTTTACTTTTGTACAGATACTTTCATTGCTAAATCTTTAAACTCTAAATGTAAGAACGTGTACGTAGATATGCCAACAGCTTCACGATCTATGCTGAAGTGTATGATGCTTTTTAGGTCCTGGAAATGAAAGAAATGTGAAAAAAATGCAATAAAAAGTTATAACGTTCTAAGTGTTTGTGTTAAATACATTTGTGTAAATAATGACACTATTTGCTGAAGAATATTAACCTTTTAGTATCTAGCATTATTTTCACAACAAACAAGGTTGACAAATCCCTGTTGATCTGTACTATGTTCGTCCGCAATCACTATGATTGTAAGTGATTGAATCATAAACTTTATCACCGAAAAAAGAGGAACACAACAAAAACAATCAATATCTATTTTTTGCATACTATTATTTTAACTCAATATGCCACGTCGCTTATGTATTAAACATTAGTAAAATAGATACAGTTTATTATCGGTATAACATGCCAGTGATTTTTTCATGAATATTTAAGTAATTTTAATATATTTCAGTTTTCCCATTTCCATATT
Source organism: Dreissena polymorpha (assembly GCF_020536995.1). Lineage (NCBI taxonomy): Eukaryota > Metazoa > Mollusca > Bivalvia > Myida > Dreissenidae > Dreissena > Dreissena polymorpha. The sequence goes on from NC_068362.1 coordinate 59,656,770, forward strand.
TCCTTCGTTACACTCTACTGCATACATTTATTGTCCAGTATACCCACATTAACTTGAACTGGACTTTTTGATACAACAAAACATGTCCGTTTTGGGAAAATGCCGATATTATACTAAGAATACCCATTCCTGTTTCTTTTAACGAAAAAATGTTTTGTCAACCAAAACACCCAAGACCTGCGTGATATTAAAAGGTAACATATTTATTTTTTAAGTGCGTTCATGAATTTCAACATGGATATATCTTTATGATAGTGATCTTCTGTCGGTTCAGATGTACAGAAGCAATACATAAAATATGTTCGCTTATTACGAGTATAACCGTTCGCTTATTACGAGTATAACCAAGATGTTTGTGTAAGGGGGAACGTTCCGATATACTGATTATGAATGTATGTATAAGAGCTTGCGGGAATGAGGATGTAAATTTTTTATTTGTGTTGTTGTTGATGTAAATAAACATGAATGAACAATATCGTTTACAGTTTATCTTATCTATTACGAAACATTGTATTATGTAAATGAATCGGACAATTTACAGTTCCCATAACATACGAATCAAACAGTATTTATTCCTTGACATTTTGAGCAGGAATGTGGGCTTTTTGAATAAGATGACTTCTTTATAATGGAAATGAATTGTTCATAAATAAAACACTGCATTGATTGATGAACACATATATTGTATAAATTCATAGTTATTGCCAATGATCTTCGTTACTCTGATTGTTATTTGCATATTTCACAAGATAATGTCGTGTCATTCCTGCTGTGTCCGCCATCTCGGAATACTGACTAATTGGAAGTTTGTACACTACTGTGTTTTGTGCAAGACCAATTTTAAAGCATGAGGTAATGACTTCTGCGCAAGACTTTGTTCAAAGGCAGGGTAGATAGACGTCGATGTCAAGGAAAAGCTGGGTAGACAATGATGATGATGATGATTTGTTATGAAAACTGTTGTAACTCTTTGATTTTGGAAGGACAATACAATAAGAAAATGAAATATACGGGGAAATAACAACGAGTTTAATGTTGTTTAAGAAATCTAAACGATTAAAAGTATATTCAGAAATGGACATATATATTTGCAAAGCATACTTAGATGTGCTACAGTGAGAACCGTAAACACACAAACCAATCCAATGTAATATTCATTTAAATGAAAAAGAAGAATCAATAACATAAGAGAAAACTTAATCCTCTTAGTAGAATTACCGTAATCAAATCACTAATTTAACCTTTGTTTACGCACAGCTTTTTTTCAATACCCACTTTAAAAATAGACACCCTAGATAAATTAAATAAATTGTTGTTTAATTTTGTTTGGGAAAACAAACCTTATTCAATTAAAAGTTCAACACTAATTCAAAGCCATGACAAGGGTGGACTTCAAATAGTAGATATTTATGCATACTGTAAAAAGATTAAGCTGTCTTGGCTGAGAAAATTGTATTCATGTAGCGAAAGTAAATGTATTATTCCTATGCGAGCTATGATAGATGTCGGTAAACTTTTTATGACCTGAATACAGTTTAATGTAAACATAAAAAATTCTTTTAAAAATCAATTTTGGAGTTAAGTGTTATGAACAGCTTTTAGAATATGTTAACATGTATGATGTAGACAATATTCTTAATATGTCTTTGTTTTATAATGACAACTTTAAAATCGGTAATTAACCATTCTTTTAAAAACATTGTACGACAGAGGTATACGATTTGTGAGGGATATAGCCATGGATTCAATATCCTTTTTGAATAAAACACAAATAGAAATGATCACTGGAAAAGCCATAAATTTATCCTTTATGAAGGACTATTAAAATCAGTAAAAAACACTGTTCAATAAATTAAATCTAAATGTTTATAAAAAACGATGTGCAAATATCTGGTCCATCTCTGTCATGCTTTGCTAAATTCATTGTGTGCCATGAAAAGTCGATTTATAACAAACTTATAAAATTGGATTTTGAGCCTATATGTAAAAGCAAATGGACCGACTTTGTCATTGCAGATGAAGAATGGAAACATATTTATAGAACAGTATTCAGCATAACAAGGGACAGATACATACAATTGTTTCAAGTTAGAATTATTTATAATATTCTTGGTACACACTCTTTAATGTTCAAAATTAAACTGTTAAAAAATAACATCTGTACCTTTTGTAAACAATGCGAAAAAACTCGTATGCCCCTTTTTTGGAACTTCCAAAAAGTAAAGAACTTAATTGAAAAAATAAACGAACTATTGTTCACTAAGAGGCTTTCAAATTGTATATCGTAAATGGACTGCACACTATTTATGTTAGGTAGTACCAAACCAAAAAAAACACTAAATCTTTACATGCTATGTCTTGAAGGGAAAAGATACATTTTTAAATGTAGAAAATATACTCGTATTCCAAATTACGACAGTCTTTTACACAGTTTAGCTTTCTCCTGCAAAGTATATAATTCATTTAATATATCGGAAATAGAAACAACATCGTGGTCACTGATAAGAAATTTTTATGGACCAAATTTACTTATAAAGACAAGAAAGCATAATGTTCTATTTTAATGCAATACATATTATAAATCTTACATATTCCAATTCAGGTCAATAAAACTCTAACTTTTTAAGAAAAACTCACCGTATGCACTCTCTCTTTTTTGTTTATTTTCTATTAAATCTATTTCAATGTATAAACATGTTTGTGTTTATACTCTTTAAAGTTAAAAAAAACATGCTCTTATACACTATATTAACCTCCTTTTATTACATGTTTTGTATTTGCTTCTTAGACAATTACTGTGGAATTCCAATGAAAATTCGCAATATACTATAATTAAATGTTCATATTGTATTATCCTTGTATATGTCTCTTTCTACATTTGGCATAACACATTGTCCATGTACATGTGATTGATATATTGAAATAAAAAGTGTAAACATTGAAAAATAATGAATTTACTTATTTCATTTTACAAAATGCATTTCTTTTATTTTTGCCAATATCCCTTTTTATGGATAAATATGAATTGAAATGTTTTTTCATATAGCCAGCAGCAGACATGTATACCTCTTGTTAAGCAGGAGCTTGCTTGCTTATCACTAGACCAACCCATTCAAATGCTTCACGTGATTTTATCCTTAACTGGTATCATTTGGAAACTTTAAACTTTGGTTGTCTTTGAAATGTGTTAACCTGTGTTGCTTGTTTATATTTTTCACATGATGCTCTTTTTTCTTACTTCAGGGACCTGAGTTTCAACGGGGTAAGCAACATTTCTCGGGCGGCGTTCAGTGGCTTGAGTCGACTGCGATTGCTGTGAGTACCCATAGACACATATTTTGTCTTCATATGCACGCCGTTCAGCTGTCCTTGTAAAAAAGTTTCAGTCTATGGTCTGCTAGATTGAATGGAAGGATATTCTCTGCTAATAATGTCGTTGTCGAATTACTGCCTTCAAAACGCACGGTTTTCAGCGCTCTGTGGAAATTATCTGGCTCTTGCAAAATATGGTTTTAGAATAAAGTCACCAGCCAGTCTTTCTAATATAAAGGCATGATACTATTATAGTTACACAATTCTAAACCTATTTAATATTTGATTAAGAGTTTAATAGCAGTATCGTTGATTTCTCAAGTTGATTTTTTTTCAGGCAACTAAATGGCAACGACCTCGAAATCATAGAAGATGGTGCATTTGAAGGAATGCCGAGCCTTGATGAACTGTAAGACGTTTTCGGAATAATAATCCATTACAGACTACAAATATGAAGTTATAATTTTGTAATTTTTGGTTAAGACGTTTTAATCACCGTCTATCGATTTCAAAAACAAAAAACACTATCATTGAATTGTCAGAAATTAAGCAAAACGTCAAAAAACAATTATATCGTTTCTTAAATGTTACGAATGTTTGACAAAAATTGAAAAAAATATTTATTTAATAAATGTAACATTTTTCGGAAACCGTTGCGAAACAAAAAAATTGCAAACGTAATTATTCTTTATATTTTACATATGCCTAAATTTGTGATAAGTAATTGATAATTTTCCTAGAAAGGTGTATTATTTGCATTTAAAATGTGTGTGAATGTTTACCTTCATATTGGATGTTTACATTTCCTATTGGCATTTTTATTTTGTCATGTGTATTTATCGTATCGACATGTGATATGCTTAGTAAATTAAGCATCAGGAAAAAATCCCATAGGGTTTTCTTTTTATCCATTTTAAATAGAAATGTATTTAAACGATGACCAATTACTTGACATTGATATTCTTTCTGGTTTTCAAAGGGGTGATAACAATACTTTAAATCGGTACTTGAAAATATATTTGCACGTTGAATCATTCTATATGAAAAGTATTATTTATTTTTTTCTATTGTTTTATTAAATAGAATATATTCTAGACATTTGTTTATCTTAAATTGAGAAAACATTTGTTAGAGCAAAGAGTGAATTATGAACTTGTGTGCCATGCATAGTATTTTAAGACATTGTAAATTTATAGAATATGCATAATAAATTCTAAAAATAACAAACCAAACAATGAAAAGCAATGAATATGGATAATATTGCTGTTATTTTTAATTGGAAGTGACATTTAGACAATATATATGTTATCACGAAGATACTTCGGAAATACATTTAATGTAAGAAAAGCTATTACATTTTCCATTTTGCCAGTCATTAAACTAATGATCCCAACATATAGCAAATGATCAAATCTATTCAATTTAGACAAGAAAAAGAAATTTTTCAAGATAATATCAATGACCTTCTTTTGTGTCCTCATTACAAATTATATTTACCGACAAAATAAGCTTTTTTCAAATTAAAAAATGTCATCAACTTATAGAAAAAGGCAAATTAATTACATTTACTACACAAATTTAAAGATATTGTGATATCTATGAAAACGTTGAATACACTTAACCATGAATTACTAGAGTACCATATTCATAGTTCAATATTTGTTTTTCGGTGTAGACTCAACGGGAACACATAGCTGAATCCGTTATATTTATAAATGAAGAATGAACAAACACAGCATTTAGTTTTACAAAATGTATGTCTTTTATTTATACACATATCTCATACTTATTAAATATAATATATTCTTTGAACATAGCAAACAGCATACAGGTATAACTCTTATTTTAGACTCGCTGGAGATAACTCTTCTGGCTCACATATTGACTCGCCTATTCGTTAGTTTAACGTGATTTCATGTGTTGATTGTATTATCATAAAACTTGTTAACTTTGGTGTTCTTTTTTTATACAACGGGAACCTTTGAAATTAGTTTACCTGTATTACTTGCACTTTTAATCAATTTACGTTGTTTGTTGTTACTTCAGAAAACTGAATATCAACCGGCTTCACAACATTTCTCGGGCGGCGTTCAGAGGCTTGACGCTACTAAGAAATCTGTGAGTCACAATATACACATGAAATGTAGTGAAAAAGATTTCGTCCATCTATCCATGTATAAAAATGTCAGTATGTGGTATGCTTTAATGAAAATGATAACTTTTTTGTTGTTCTTTTACTGTCTTATGATTTCCAACTAGAGTGCGCGGTTTTCTGCACTTTCCGTGAAAAAGTTGTAATCTATTAAACTGTGAAATATTTTCACCGTTACAAAATTTGGTTGTTGGATATATTCAACTGCTTGTTTTCCCCTTAAATGCGAATGTTAAACAATGGATTACTCATTCAAATAATTGTTTAAGTGTCTCATAGCGGTAGATTTATTTTTCAGTGCTTACGGTTATGTTGTTTTTGTTATAGGGATTTATCAAACAACTATCTCGAATCCATAGACGACGGTTTATTTGAAGGAGTACCGGACATAAATTACATGTAAGGCGCTTTCAAAGTTCAAATACTGTACATATATAATAATGTTCTATTTCATTCAGTCATAACTTCTTAACGTTTTCAAGAACAAAATACTTTAATAACAGAATATCGTTATACATTTCACATTTTACAAAACGTTAATGGGAAAACTGACACAGCTGTGTTCAATATTGCATGCAACTTTATTTATTAAAGCTCATTTAGATATGTCTAATTATGGTAATTTATACCAATTTCCATGAAGATAGATAGACGTTATACCAAGACATCTGTTCTGATGGACCTTTCATTTTAGATTATTTTGTGAACTGTTCTTATTCATGGTATTCAGTAACAAAATGATACGATTGAAAGCAAAATGCTATAGGCGATCGTGAATGATGAACACAGTTTGAGGTACAAATTTACAGAACAGAAGATATATATAACGACTTTTACATAGAACATCGTCAGTCTCAAACGTGAAAATGTAATACTATCTAACATAATACATGAAAATGGTGGAAAAACACACGATTATCCCATTTTTGTCAAAGTATTTATTTGACAGGTCGACAATCAGCCATAATGCTGTTAATCTTTATAGAAAATAAACTATAAAAAAAAATTGATTATCTTACACATATAATGTGGATCATTATGCTAATAAATAGAAGGAAATAGCATACATAAAGTGCATGGGTTAAATATGGAAGAAAATTTTACAATCAATCATGTCTGTCGCATGTATGTATAAAGATGTATTTTAGTTCTGTAACATGTTGACAATATAGTATATAACAAACAACATATCGATATGCATACATCTAGATAATTATGCTAATTATATAAGCATGTATTATATGATTATACACATAAGATTGATCAGATTATATACATACCGATAACAAACAAGCAATCGAACTCGCGGAACATTACAATTCAGTTGTCCGTATTTGTATTATGAACAACATTCAATGTCTACTTTCGGATTCACAGGTCATTTTTAACAAAAACAGACAACTTTATAACTTCTCTTATATTACATGTTTTTAAAAAGGCTTAGGGATTTATATACTGATGGCCTTTTGGTATAATAAGATTTTATATATTTTCTTGATATCGTTATCAAAAAGGCCAATTTACATAAAAAGATATTCGTCTTCTAAATCACATGGGTTACAACAATTACAATATCTTTCTTCCTTAGCAATACGATTATTGCTGAACATATCCGTTTGGATTCTAAATGGATGACTCAACATTCTTGATATACAGAAGTAAAATCTGAAATTTGTATGTAAGATATCTCAATATTGTTCATATTCAAACGATATTTTAAATTGTTTGTACGACATAAACAATTTACTATCAAGTGAGTGTAAAAAGTCTTGTTTAAGACAAAATATGACTCTGTATTTAAATTCATTCAGGGATGCGTTTTTGTAAACATATTGAAACTTGGACTAATTTAAAATCAAATTTTAAATGACATGTATATTGCGGTAACATATATAGCACCCGGAAATTCACCTGTTCACGCTCGAGATGATGGGTATATTTTTTTAGACTATTGAATCGGATATTTATAATTTCAGCGAGCTATGCGCGGTTTATGTAACGGGAGATACAAATTCAAGAATTGGACGAAAGTAGATTATATTGCGTATGATCGTAGTTTAATTTATCACGATTTTGTAGACATTGACAATCCTATGCTTAGGGCGTTGTTTGATTTATGTATGACGACACAATTTCGAGTTGTTAACGGTATATTACATAACGATAAGAATATTGGGAGAAAAACCAGTTTTCCACATATTGGCAAAGTTTAATTGACTACCTATTAACACGGTCAGCAAATTTTGAAAATATTGTGCACTTTGAAATAAGACATTTTAATGAATTCTCAAATCATGCCCCCATTGAATATAATCTTAAAACCGGAAACACAAGCAAAACATATACGAGAATTTAAATGAAATTCTATTCACAGGGAAGCTTTTATTTCCGAATTATCGAGCGATCTTGTAAATATTGAGTCAAGTCTAATACGCGAGATAGAAAATAACGATTAAACATATTACCTAGTTTCAATTTTTACTCATTATATTACGTCTTAAGGCAATCCGTACTTTGCACGCACTATTAACTCCGTTTCAAATAAATTCGATTCACACGACAAAAAATTAACGAAAACATAAAGAATATAATGATGCTTTATACAAATATAATACAATTAATAACGAGATCAATCGCCAGTCACTATTTGAAAAAAAAGAATACACATATTATTATCGTAAATGAAAGTCAGATTTTAAGCGTATGTTAAGACTCAAGATGGACGGTATGAAATAAAAATCACCTTAAGAATTTTAGAAAATGTTCACACAAAAAAGATCCGCGAACCCGAGCGGAGGAATAACTGATTTAAAAGATTGCGGTGAACACTAAAACAACCTGGCGAAAAATGAAGGTAGTTTACATAATGAGAACAGTATACATTTTGTTCGCAAATCTGACGGTAACCATAACTTTGACAGTTCTAACCCGGAGCTCGATAGACACATATCATTTGAAGAAATTATCATGACCACGAAACGAATAGGTAATAATTAGGCGTGTTCTTTGGACAATATAGTTAATTAATGTTTTAAAGAAAAGTGCCCATGTAATAGGTAACGCATTGGAACTGTTATTAAATTATCATATTCTCAAGTCCGGGAAATTCCCACACCGCTGGTCAACGGGTTTGATTATCCCCCTATATAAAAAGGCGCTCAGTCTATACCCAACAGTTATCGAGGTAAAACCCTTGTGAGTTGTTTTGCAGAGTTATTCACTAATTTACTAAACGAACGCTAACAAACTTAGGCTACTTCTAATGAAATGTTCACAGACAGACAATTCGGTTTCAAGCCGAGCTATAGTACAGTAGACGCAATAGTTGCCCTTTAATAGTTGTTTGAAAGCCATATAAACAATAAACAAAAACTATTGTGCTGTTTTGTGGATAATTTTAAGGCATATGAGTTAACGGATCGTATGCATCTCTGGTTTAAGCTCATTAAGTCTGTTATCAATGGTTGATTGTTATCCTTTTTCGGTCTTTGTATAATCATGTTGAATTATGTGTTAAACATATGAATAGTATTTCAGATTTTTTTAAATCCGACATCCGTTTTTAACAAGGTTAGAAATGTTCGCCGATAATGTTTTTATTATTCTTAAATCATATTGAATTGCACCTTCAAGGTGCTATGAATGCGGGCATTACTATTGATCAATTATCAATCTATCTTGTATTATTCGCCGATGCATACGATGCAGTAATAATCTCGGAATCTGCTGATGGATTACAATCTTCCCTGCATAATTTGCTCGAGTATTGCACGAAGTGGAATGTAACTGTCAATGTCAATTTCAAAATGGCGATCTGATGTTTATGACACTTCATCACTATTTCTTTACAAGGAAATGAAACCCATCTTTGAAAGATCCATGTATTTGGACAAAAATTCAAAATTAAGAAACATTCTAGCAACATTAAGAGTATCCTATCGTGTTCTATTTATATAAACTAGTAGGCACCAAAACATTCTAAGAAACGAAAGAATTTGTAAACTGTGTACACTTAATGAAATTGATGATGAGTACCAGTTTGTTTTGATATGCCCTTTGTATGATAATTTTAGAAATATACTTATACCTTATGTTTACTGAAGAAGATCAAGTATATTAAATTTTTGAAAATTATTGAATAAGACCAGAAAATATATACTAATACGACTTGCTTATTTCTGTATTAAAGCATTTAAACTAAGAGCCGAAATTATAGCGATAATTTTTTCCCAGAATTGGAATTTTGTATATGCTATCTAATCGAATATTTTTTTTCTCAACCAACTACGGATTTTGACATCCAATTAACTTTGTTATCAAATAATAAATAGCCTTCTCTTACATATTACATTCTCACAAAAATCATATATTAGTAAAAATGCATAAACACAATTGTTGTTATTTTGACGGTTGAGTATCTATGTGTATTTATGATTGCTATATTGTTATTTTGACGATGAGCTGTATATGCTGAAGTCGTAAATAAACTTACTATCTGTTCTATTATGATATTGCCTACCTGACTATTGCATTAAATGCGAGTTCCGGGTACACTTTATGTAAACAGAGCATGACATTTGTCACGCCGAAAGAACCCATTTCACACCGGCAATTAATCAAACCAATAACATAAATTATTCATTCATAGGATTTTGTGAAAATGTTCACATTTCACGGCTTCAACATTTATTTTGAGAAGAATTTAGTTCAAGTATATTTATGAATCACTTTGTGAAACAGACACGTATAAGTAATTTCTGATCAAAACAATTTGAGAAATGTTTGTACGAATGCTACACGAATTAAAATACATTCTAAACATTATTGTATTTGTGTATTCAACGTATTCGTTACAGACTCAGGGTAATGTAATAAAATACCGTTTGCTTATTTCTCTTGAATTATGAATAAGGATATGTATCCATTGTCCTTAATTAGCGCCGAAAAAAAAAAACGATTTCATGATTAATAAATACATTATAGCACAAACTGTTTTGAAAGGCTATATGCATGTAGCTTTTAGTATCGTAGTTATATGGTGCAGTGCTGTATATGTTACACTATTTTAATTTGGCTCCAATTTAGAATATGTAACTTGTTCAATTTGTTTATTCAGCCGCTGAAAGTAAAGGAATATACAATTGATAAGCAATGTGTTGGAATAATAATTTTTAAGCTCATATTCACGAATAACGATTTTAAGATTTATATGGTACAATTTCGTTTATGTAATATTTTTTACAGTTAATTATTGTTCCTTTACAGTTTACAATTACAGTTCGATTGAAAGTTAGAATAAGGAACTAGTTTATTGTTCTTAATGTGTTTGTGAAAAGGGCATTCGAGAATATCAAAGCGCTTTAGGCACTGAAGTTGTTAGGTCTTGCATAATCATAGACGCAACTTATTTTTTCAGAATTAGATTATAGCTCTTTTATCTTTCAAATCAACACAACCCATTCACATTTATAAAGAGTGTTTTAGCGCACAGGTCGATTTTTGTGTCCACTGTTTATTATTCTATTTTTATTATAGAGATTACTTAGACGAAATAACAAAAGCATGTCCTTTTTACGACGTTCTGAAAGCAAAGAAAATATAATGGAAATGGTATAATGAGAACCAGTTAATATAAAATAAACTTTGGTTCCACCATCATATTAAACGAATATTGTTGGAATATCGAATACCTATGACACTAAAACTATGATTTCATGATAGAAATTCCCTTTATGAAACTTTGTTGACACCATATACAAATTTAAAATGTACAATAAGACCTTAAATGACCTTTACATAACGCCAGCAGACACGTATGCATACATTCGAATATTTCAAAGGCTGAGTCGAGGGAATCCTCTGAACGTTTGGTTCATCACCGTGTCTGTCTAGAGAATGTAGCACTGTTCAGTGTAAGGAAATCCGGATTACTCTCTGCATGTTTAAACGACACATAGACACAAATTGTGGCCCAGTTACATTTACGCGTATAATTAATCTAGTTGACTATCGGTAAAGAAAGTTTTGCTTTAAAGATGAGAAAACAAACACTACCGAAACAATATAGGGTTAGAGGGAAATCGTTAATTATCTAACCACAAATGTTTACCATACTCGGTCAGCAAGTCTGGAAATCGTTCCTGAACGCCAGAAAAGGCTACCCTTAATTTGCCAGTTTGCTTTATATGCTACTTTGAATTCAATTTAATATATCGAAAAGCCTTCTGCTTAAATGTACCATTTACAATGTAATTAGATTTTTTAAGACCGGCGTCATGCTAAAATGGGTCTTATGCCATATGCGCCCTTCAAAGCTATAGCCCGACCAGCCTGTGCATCTTGCAGTCTGGTCAGGAAATACACAATGAGACCATACAACCTTGAATGATTTGTATAGCGGACAGCATGGCATCTGAGCAGACTGCGCAAATGCGCAGGTTGGACTTGAGCTACGCTGTCCGGAACGCAATAGGACCCATTTTCGCATTACGCAGGTATGAAACTGTGATTTGAATGTCGCGAAAGAATAATGCGTGTTAATCAAATATTTATACATGTATACGATATATTTCGATGGTAAGAAGAAACCTGAGTGTTAATGGTGAAGAAATAAACTCACGCGGTGAATATGCAAAATTGTGACATAAAAACACCATAGTTAAACTTTTGTTTTCAATTTAATTATTTAGAAACGTAAATTTTCAAACTTTATTTGAAAGTCAGCTTTTATGCCGAATATCTTTTTAACAGATATTTTTTGTTATATTGAATAGTCTTTTAACTTCGGTTTTAAGAATTATAAAGCATTTTTGTCGTTTTCTAAAGTATACCTGTATTTATTGGTGAACTCATGTTCAACATTTTATAAATTGAGAAATGTGAATATAAACAAACTTTAAATTATACTATTGCGTGGTTATCACCGATGCAATATACCCTTTTTACAATAAACCAAAATCGATATAAGCGCGAAGTAACGTGACTCGAAGAATTCCAGAACGAGGATGGACGTGTAGCCATTTCTAATAGTGCCATGCAACGCCGCATCTTATTTTAACCCTTTAATCATTTGAATATTTGGCGACGTTATTATATTGTCAACACAATTTGACATTTTTAGAATTAGTTTATATACATTCTTCCCTTTGTAAGTGGTAATACATTAATTAAATGTTTTTGATTTAAGTACTTGCTTTTATTCAATTGTTTACACACATTTTGACACTCATCGTTTGCGCAATTTTGTCGCGGTGTTTAATCAAAGATCTATCAATTATTTTGTTTATTGATAGATCATTGGTAGTATTGCTTCTGTGTTCAGCACAAACCCAATATCACGTTATGATCAGAAACTGTGCCGAAAAATACTAAATAACAAAAAGGTGTCATTAACTACATGTGGTAGACGTCTGGTCACTAAACACAATTGTTAATACGCCCATGTCTTCTCGTTGTAGTAGTATTGCTAAGTCATTTCTAGGACTAATGTGACGCAAAATACGCAAATTGTAATTAATTGGTCTAAACAGATAGTGAGAAACTGAATACTGTATAGATTGTTCCCATTTTAATCATAATAATAAATTAAATGCCGGCCATTCGTTCCAACGGACAATCGTTCCTACCCTAATATTGACACAGGCGGAAATTCGTTCCTACGTTGTTATGACAACACGGATATTCGTTCCTACGTTATTTTGACAATAGGGGCAATGGTTTAAAAATTATTTTGACAGGCCGGACATTCGTTCCTGTGTTATTCTGACAAAATAACGTAGGAACGAAGGTACGTGAAGTTAAAACAACGTTGGAACGAATGTCCGTCTTGTCAACATTTGCGTAGAAACGATTTTCCGTGGAAACGAATGTCTGGAAACCTTATAAACTGCTTTATAACTTTGCATTTCAAATACAAAATTGTTGTTTAATGCTTAACGTTTAAAGTATTTAGCGGGTATCAGTAAAATAAAACTTCGTAATTACGTAGTCCTATAAAAAGTGTTCGTTAGTGCACGGAACAACATCACTCATAATCACGTGTAAAGATATCTCAATATGCATGCATAAACTGTTCAGATTGCACCACGTCCGTTGTTGTCATTTTATTTATGAATTGTTTAAAAACCTGGACACCATTCACTGTAAAAGAAAATGTATTGAACTTAAAAGAAAATTAAAATACCATTACAATATTGTCATGTTCTGAGCCTTTATTTGTACTTTGTCATATTGTTGATTCAACACACCTTTGGCACGTTCGATCGTCCATAAAAAACTTAAAAAACAAAAACGCACCACCCATACCATTGAGGATTGTTGTTATATAATACAATAAATTGTATTATACGGCTAATGCATATCTTTGTGTTGTGCAATAATCTGCGTTTTGTCTTCATACCATATTTACTCTGAGGTCAATGGGTAACTCGGGTTTTTATGAAGATTAAATAAAATGTATAAATATACACGAATGGTACAAAATATTATGCCCATGAATTATTTTTGAGGTATTTGGTTTATATAATAATTACTTATCAATTTATTTGCTAAACACATGCTTGTATGCACATGTTTGACGTGATTGTAAACCATATCAGTGCTCATGAAAATCAAGAATATAAATAATAACAATCTACTTATATAGAGAGAATAACTGGTTACTGCCTGATCTTTTTGTAATATATCAGACAAGGCTTAGAATAATATAACGGCGAGGCTTGCCGCCGGGACGTTATTTTATTCATGCCTGATATATTACAAAAAGATCAGGCAGTAACCTGTTCTTCTGTTTATCATACCTCTACGTCCCCGATTTTAAAGAAATAATAAAACATCGCTTAAAAACTGCAGTTTAGCGGGAAAGAATTTGACTTTTGTCGTCTGACGTGTTAATAATATGGTCACGAGCACGCGCGCTTAATATGTGTTTTTTTTTGCTGTTTGTGTTGCATTTTGTGTTTAAAATATTTCACATATTGGTATCAATATAGTGTATTGCCTCCTATAAATTCCTTGGTAATCAGCAGTAATAATATTTTTCCTTATCTTTTAATAGCCTGAGATTTCGAATTGCCCGTGCTGCGCAAAATGCCACGGGATTAACACGCAGCAAATAGTGGACTATTTGTATCGTTCATTAACATTCTCTTCCGCGACACATATACGTTAAACATTGTTAAATGGTGTTTTCTATATCTAGGCTCCGTTACAAAATATACCGTTTAACTCGATATTCACAGTTTGTGTCAATTTGTGAATGAATATAGTGGAGGAACTGAAACCTCTGACAAAAGGACGAACTCGTTCTTGGCGCGGATACGGCAGTTATCAGGTTTTGTGTCAACAACAATCTGGCTTGAAAAACATAGTATTAACCTAGTTGTTCGCAAGCGAACGACTAAAAAGCGATGTTCCAGAAATATTTAAGAACAATTTATCTTATATCCAAATAGTCCGCTCGTAATGGTTACTCGTTCTAATGTGTTAAGAATTATTATATTTTCTCACTTTGTTGTGGTATATTATATATATTAGTCATGACATGCTTAGAAATTGCTAAAGGTTTTGCTATGGATTGTACTATTTGTATGTTTCATTTAATTACTATGTTTACTTATACGATCATATTCACGTTCAGGAACAAAAGAGCAGATGAAAATAAATAACAATAGGTTCGACTTTACCGTTACAAAGACGTCTTAATGGCTTATATATATTCTTAATATTAAGAACGTCAGTTGCATACATAAAATCATTGAAAAACTTGTGTTTAATCAATTTGTATTGTTGTCTATTTTACAATAATAAAGACATAATTATATATTTAAATCCTTGGATCTGTGTTTGTTTCAAAAGATAATTAGGATGGCTTCTTCGGTATATCATAACTATATTAAAAATGATAGATGCGAACATAAATGTTCTCTCTGTTAAATGTAATCATCAGTGTATATATCTTGAATCCTCTTTAGTCTTCGTAACGGTTCGCAAGAACGAAACACCAAATATATGAGTTGATTTAAACACACGCGATACAAGTTTATATTATTATGTATGTTATTCATTTGCTTTGAACCGTTCACAAATCATGTAGTCTGCCTAAAATACCAATTGCACGAGAAACTTAATTGAAGACGTTTTTAAAATGCACTCAAACATATATTTAATACTTTAAAGTCGCATTTACATACTTGAGTGTCAGAAATCGGGACAGTCACGGCATTGTTCATTAATTGGTTGAATAACATGACTTTTAAACGTGTCGATTAACTCTCATACTACTGATTAAACATAACTTTAACTTGCATACACGTTTGGTTGTTAAACAACCACTCCGACTGAGAAATATTTAACGATTGTAATGGTACAATCTGACATTTATTGATACAATGAGTGGATCTGTTATCGTAACATTAGGACACTTAAAATGTTCGTGTCCAATAAATGTTCGTGAAATATCATTGTTTTGTATAGTTTAAAGGGATCTTTTCACGCTTTGGTAAATTGACAAAATTGAAAAAAGTTGTTTCAGATTCGCAAATTTTCGTTTTAGTTATGATATTTGTGAGGAAACAGTAAAACTGAACATTTACCATGGTCTAATATAGCCATTATATGCATCTTTTGACGATTTTAAAACCTAAAAATTATAAAGCGTTGCAACGCGAAACGATTGAATAATTTGGAGAGTTATGTTTTTGTCGTTAAATTTTGTGAAACTACGAAGATTGCTTATATAAGGTATAAAATACTTCAGGAATATGTATTCGGCGGAATAGCTCAGTAGGCTAAAGCGTTTTTACTTCAGGACTCTGGCAGGACTCCAGGGGTCACTGGTTCGAAACCTGGTCCGGGCAATGTTCTTTTCCTTTTTTTAATTTTACTATTGATTTTTTACTGGAGCTTTTACGATCCAATGTTTACATTTATCGATATAAAGCATTTAATGAATAAGTTAAAAAAATGCCAAAATCTGTGAAAAGGCCCCTTTTAGCGATCTGATTAGAGTTTAAAGACACCTTTTGACCCGATCAAGGTATTTAATACTGTTACTTTATTATGACTCTGATCATAATGGTAAAATTGTCAAAATCACAATCATGATTACCATAATCAGAATAATAATCGTTATTATCTTTATCATTATTATTACACCAACACATCTTAAAAACAACCACCGCATCAAACGATTATCAACCTGCTCTTGATTGTGGATGTAACATATCATATCCATTGGGAAAATGCGAAGAAACAATAGAAAATCCAAAATGTCATATTACAGGGCAAAAACCTTAAAAGTATAACAGGAAATGTACTAATTAAATTGATAATGCATATTTTGATGTTACGTCAATTTAAACAAACACATGTAGCATCTCATTTGCGAAACTATAAATATCTGAGAAACGAATGTTAATCTATCTGTAATTATAAGCGTACATACTTTAAGCGTCGTAAAAGAAAGAAACTGTATGTTGTAAGAACAATGCGTCCATGTTGTGGAGGAAAATCAAATGTACCAACCTTCAGTCATGTATACATTCAAATATTAAGGCTGAAGAATGGTATAAACATTTGTAGCAAAGTACTCTATGATACAGATGCTGTGGAAATTTAAAATTAACAGTATCCAGATAAAGTTTGAAAATCCAGATCCAGATTATTTGCAATCTTATTTGCTTTATTTATTGCACAATTGTAATGAAATTTTGCATATGTGTAGGGGGCAATGAGTACATACATATATGTGACAAAAAGATGATTAAGTTGCCATCCCCCATGGGGGCCCAGTGGGGTTTCGGCTTCCCCGTTAAGAATTGCAATTCTCCCACGGTTTTTTTTCCAGACGGGAAAATTGTACCAATATTGTATAAAAATCGAATTTAAATAGCATGCTTTGTTTTCTGTTTCATTGTTTACAAATACACATGCTTAAGTTATAATTGTAAGAAATATGTACTTTTATAAGGAAATAACGTGGTTGTGATCTTCTTCCCCCGAGGGATTTAGACGGGAGCCCCGTCAACTCCCATTTCCATTAAATCCCGCGGGATTTGACAGGTGCACACGTCAAACTTCCATTTTCAATGAACCCATCCCATTTACAAAAAATCCCATGGGATTTTGACGGTGGCCCTTATATAACTTTAATACAAATATAACACATTTTTGATTAATCATATATATATGTTAAATTCAAAATACAGTAAACATCAATGTAATCAATAAAATACAATATCAATTTTAGAAATTTTCTACCTTCCTAAATTCAATATTTTGCTTTCTAGAGCAACTGTGTTTTAGTTATTTAGTTCGCCTATTATCTTTTTTCAAATAATTGATTTTCAATAATAATCTACTATATCATATACCATATTATATATATGTATATTTACTCTTTTCATGGCCTTCAAACCAGAAATAAAACAAAAATTTGTCCATATAGAATTACATTGTTTGTAAAACAATTGTTTTGAGCTAATGCTATTTGGTAGCCATACGCTTTCTTTTATTAACATTGAAAAGTTTATGTTTAAATCTGGTTATCTAGCCAAATCGTTGGCTTGCAATGTTTTGAATATGTTAAGGTCACGGAAATATGTGACAACCATATTGATTTTTAACAAGATTGTTGAACCATCCTCATGCGAGTACCAGTACTTGCTCCTCTGACAAATGTTTTTCCAAGATTCATGTTAGAATGCATCATGTCTGTGGACGAACATGTTGTCACAGATCATAAATATCCTCACATAAAACTTGCAATTACTGGAAACAGTTTTGATTTAATGTAATCCACTTTTGTAATCGATTATTTTTTTTGTATTTTATGTTTTTACTTAAACAAACAATTTGTTGGTCAAATGTTAAAAAAAAATCCATTAATTGAACAATGATAAAATTATTCACATACTAAAGTACAATTCAGTGTTGTTACAGTACTGTTGTCTGCGTGGTTAATCAATTGTACTGTAGATTATTTTTAATTACTGACCATCCATTTTCACACCAGGATGTTAGTTCTTCTTATATGCTCTGAGCTTTTATGAGTACATACGTACAGCGACCCAGAGGGTCAATAGCTGTGAGTTGGATTATTTCAACTAACCAGGAGGTTCAGGTCTGCTGCATTGTTAAGGCTTGAAAAGCAAAAGGTTGTGAACAATAAACTCGAAAAAGGTGAGATGAATTTTATTTTATATTAAAAGCTTAATTCGATGCATTAATCTCTGACTCACGGAAAAACATATTTTAAAGTTGACATAGTCTTGTGCCATGTGGGTCAACCAGAGTACCTCTTTAGCCCCACCTATATTGTTTTTTCACCACCAAAACAATTTTCATTGACCCAGAATGGGAATCGAACGCTGGTTGCTGGTGTTACTGCACCACATTTGCCTTTATTATCAGGCGATCAATTACTTGTAAATAAAAATCCACGGTGGACACTTTTTCGCATTATGATTAATATTTATTATTTTAACTATGTTGTATTGTTTGATAGAGTGCTGATCATAATGAATTACAATTAAAACATTTAATGTATTTATATTTCAGCACTTAAAATATCATCTTATCAGATGAAGATCAGTACCGAATATTATTGGATCGTTGTACAATACCTGTGAAAAAAGCTTCACAGTGGTGAGTAATTTTCAAATAAAAGGGGACTTGTTCACGTACTACCAATTGAACAATGTACAAACTAAATATCTACTGTACTGTTTCGGGGATTAAAAAGTAACCAGACACACACGCATATACTGGTCGTGTACATAATTCTGGCCACTTTTATTCTAGGGCAGAATATATACTGGGCAGACATGTGGTCAATTACTCGAAACAGTAATCACTTAAATTAATTATTTTAACTTCTTTAAAAAAGTAATTAACGGTTTTTGTTCATTTATTAGTTATTAATTGGTAATCTCAACCAAAGTGATCAAATCGATTATTAATGGATCAATTCATGCATTTAATAATATTTGGGCTTCTAGACCCTTTATCAACCAGTGTTTATCTATAAAAAAAAAACTATTGTTATCCTATTTATTTGCACAACAAATATGTAGTCTACTGATTCTTGCATGTGATGTTCATGGGCATTTCAAAAGTGCGGTCACTCATTCGACTTCTATCAGGATGGATAAAAAATGCCAGAGGCTCTCCACTGGTGCAGAAGTTGCATGAATTGCTTTTTCACAAAGTAACTTTTATACATGGGTTAACATGGTTCACTAAAATTATCATCAGATCAATTATTTGACTGATTACTTAACTGTGCCCACACCTAGCTCCAACACTTATTTTTTCATAAATGCAGATCATCAATGCAATAGACTGTTTACGGAACTCCACTTATCGTTAGATAAAATCAACATTTTAACGTTATGACCCTAGTGTCACATGACTATTCTGGTACTCACAAATGATTTCGGGTCATTTTAGTGTTATATAACAATACACAAGTTGTGACCCCGTGGATCTAGGGCAATTTTATTTGTACCTCATGTAAATTAGCGGAAAACACAGTTGTAGGCAAGTTCCGAATAAGAACTATTGTTCAGACTTAATCCCTTGAAATACCCCTCAGGCCGAGAGCTACCGGTATGAGAGATCTACACCACTTGAGTAATTAACTATAATAAGTTGGCAAGTATCTGATCTTGTTTATGTGTCATGTGTCTTCATGAATTGAAATTGAATCTGCTTTTTAGTTAAAAGTTATCATAAAGTAATCATATAATAATAATGAGTCATGACCTTTTGTAGCAGTAATCTATAAAATTATTATTTAAGTAATACACACGCTATAATTAGTGATCAATCCATGACTAATGAAAAAAGTAATAAATTAATAAGCATGATGATAACATATTAACAATTATGATTACCCCATGTCTGCAACTGGCAACTTATTGAACATATATTTCACAGGCCATCTTTAAATACCGGTATTCATTGTTTCTTTTTAAAACTAGAGGCGGATAAAATCGTTAAATATAACAATGCGGCATGTGATTTATTTTAATTGACACATTACAATTGTGTGATAATACCGCATACTTTCTAATTTTAATAATGCATAACAGATTATTTGTTTCAAATCACAAAAACTGGAACGCCAAAGCGTGTTAGAAATGTGTATAAGCGTGTTAACTACAGGGCAACTGACAAACAGTTGCGCGCTTAGACTTATCTCGCAAAAATCCACGCGACGTGCGAGTGTTTGCCGAAATTTGGCTTTCTGCCTCTCTCTTTTATCTACGTCTCTGCTTTCCATTTTTCTTCTTTATACGTCCGTCGAATACAGGGAATATTTAGGGATTACCCATGTCATGCCGGGGGTCAGGCAGCTTCCGGTTCTTTGTCCGGAGTAAAAATCTTTAACTATAACACCTATTGACATGAAACTTCATATATGGATAGATCTCACTGAATGAGAAGTTCAGTGCACAAGAACTATAGGTAAAGCTCCTGAACTACTTTATTTATCTCGCTTTTTATTGTCCGGTCCGAACGTAATTACAAACAGGCCCATTGACATCAAACTTGGAACAAAGGTAGGTTGTGGTGTATAGAAGTGCATCGCACAAGAATCATAACTCTAGAACTCTGGCTTGCATATTTCACAATTCGCCTTTGTTCGTTTTGCCTTTTTTCTTGGTTTCGTGTTTTCTTGAACTTACAAGTTCATGATTGAAATTAAGTTTTTATTACATTTAGAAAGAAAATCATACTGCTGATATGGTATGTTTCCAATGTTATTGTCTTTCTGAATTGTATTAATCATAACTGTAATGGATAAAAGGAATGTTTGGATTATCAAATGGTAAATGTTATTTATTTTCGAGACAAGTCACTTTATATGTAGTGAGTCTTTCAAAGTTATTGAACGTTCGAAATTCATCTTTACAAAAATATAGATGTGGATCATTTACGATAGGGGTTGAGTACTCATTGATATGAAAACACTGTTAAAGTTTTAATGTGTTTACGAACCCCCCCCCCCACCCTCTCACACATATATTTCATGGGCGTAATAAAAACAAAAAATTGTGACAATAAAGCAGCATATTTATTTAACCTAAAATGTCTACATCAAAACAAAAAGTTAACATAGAACACAAATAAAATAATTTGATTCTACTGGGGCTCGAACCTTGGGCCTCTCACATATGAAACGAGCGGTTAACCACTACACTACGAAACCACTTGAAAAATCACCTTCTAACTAAGATATTAATAAGCTATTAATAGTCGGTTTAAATGTAAACCCGAAAGTTTAAACGCTGGATAGTGAGCGGGGTTAAAGGTCCATACCAAAGGGTCCATACCACTGGCAAGATACTGGTCACGCCTGTGGCCTTCTAAATGTGGTTCTTAAAAAAAACTGTAGGAGGACTTGATAGTACTGCGACTGGGTCGCTGTGATGGTGCTCCTCATTGATAAGCGGCTGCTTCCTTTATCAAGACTCATTATTAAAATTAATAAAACGTGTCGCGCTTCGCGCTCTATAGCGCCTTCAATAGTAACTTAGTGGTTGCTAGGATAGTGGAACAAAGAATGTTTTGTTTTTATACAAAACCAGTAAGTTTCACCGGTTCGCGTATTTGCCCAGTCCCTGTGATCTTTTATTATTGCCCAGTCCCTGTGGTCAGTTATTAATTAAAAGAATTAGCTTTGCATTATTGGCAATAAATGTTGTAGTAAATGTAGTAGCAACAATTGCAGTACTTATTTACACTAATTTACGCAAAAAATCACCACTATGCAAGATATTCTGACAACAAAAATATATACATTGATCCGTAAAATAACGTCTCCTCCCATAAGCAAAAAAACGTATTACATACTAGTCGCCGCACTAACGTGCGACGCCAATAACATATATTTTTTAATGTGCTAATTGTAAATTATTTAGTCCAACATTTTCATTGTGATATTCCTTTGCATACGAAACTTACACCAGATTGTATTTACCCCCTTTGGCAGGTGCATTCTTCAAGACAAAAATTGTTTCAATCCAAACTCTTCATAGTTGTAGCGACTTTTACTTCAACTATAAACTATGGATCACATCACATATGGTGGCATTTAAAGTGTCAATTGATTTTAATGGCTGCCCATATTTTAATTTTGATATTCCTGTAAATAATGAAAGTATGCAAGTTTTAATTTATCCGGTATTTCAGATATTTGCATTCAGCCGTTTTAATTTTCCGCAAAAAAACTTGCCTATTTTAGTGACCAAAGCCAAAGAAGGGTGCATTACATCATATAATAACTGATATTTTTCTAAAGTGCTCATTGTACTTTATTTAGCTCCACAGTTTCATAGTGATATTCCATTCTTACGAAAATTGCACCAGATTTTATACATCCCATTTTGCATGTGCATGTTTTAAGCCAAAACAAAGCTTCCATCCAAACATTCCTTATTATTCATTTATTTTACAGATGTTAAAGACAGTCGTGTATGTGGTAAATTACTGAAACATACAAAGAACGAGGAGCACTTAATCTTGGCAATACAACAATTATTTTCCAGTATGCACAGAATACCTCATAAACAAGTAAACAAACTCTTTCTACGAAAGACCCGTATATCAATCCAAAATACAACATTAATTTCAACATTCTTTTAGGAAATAAGATTTTAATCTAATACAAATTAAACACAAAAATGTTAATATATGTAAAATACTCACGCCATGGGCTTTAGCATCAAGATGAGTGAGAGATTTAAATAAAAAATGTCTTAACGTAACATGTCGATTATAATTACCGGAAAACTAAAAAATTCTATTTACGCCTAAGAAAACTAAGTGAAGAAAAATAACCAACATGGAAATCTTCTAATCTGTCATTAAAATGTGTCAACCTTGACATAATAATGTCTCTTTTAAGAAGGTATCTTAATCCATCGCAGTCATATTAAACTCATGATCATCTGAATCTTCATGTTAAACTGCAGATGTCTGTGTAACACATTCTGCTGTTTTTGCATATTTGTTTTCAATAGGTAGGTCTATCTCGGTGCTTGTTTTAGATTCTGTTTTCAATTCTCTTTTACTTTGTAACAGTTTAATTTGTATCTGAACTTCCGATTTACGTCTTGCGACAGCTGCCGCTTGTATTTTTTCTTCTTCATCTATCCTTGCCCTCTCTCTCTCCAACTCGGTCAGATCAGTCAAGATTTGTTCTACTTCAACTTGCTGTTTTTGACTCGATCTGGTGGGTGTGGAACTATAGACTGACCTTTCATGTTTATCGTATTTGACAGTACGCAATTTTTCTATGAAAGCATTGGTTTTTAAATGGTTTGAATTAATAATTGATGAAAACTTAAACAGAAGATATTTACTTTCCTCAGTCTTTATGCCCTGAAGATAACTAATATATTCTTGTCCGTTCGCACTATATTTAGCAAATGTCTCCAAAACTTCAATTTTCAATGTTTTTAATGTTATGTAATCTATGTCATCAATGTTAGTAGATATGATTCCTTGAACTTTGTTTCACAGACTGTCTAACTGTTGATCTAACATATTCACCTTTTCTTGGTATGCTTCCATAGCTTTTTCCGTCACTGTTCTGCTTGCCCTGAGGCCAGCTGCCATCAGCAAAAATTCGATGTATGGTTCCTATAACCTCGATGTGTGGTTCCTATGGCTGCGAAACCTCCATAACTCGTTCCTATAACCTCGATGTGTGGTTCCTATAACCTCGATGTGTGGTTCCTATAACCTCGATGTGTGGTTTCTAAGTGTGGATCCTGTATCCGCCCCGATTGTGCTACATAACGCCAGGCTAATATACTTTGCTGTCTTCTTGTAGACGCCAGTTACCACGTCCAAAACATTCCGAATTATTCATTTATTTTACAGATGTTAAAGACAGCCGTGTATGTGGTAAATAACTTAAACATACAAAGAACGAGAAACACTTAATCTTGGCAATACAACAATTATTTCCAGTATGCACAGAATACCTCATAAACAAGTAAACAAACTCTTTCTACGAAAGACCAGATTATCAATCCAAATTACAACATTAATTTCAACATTATTTTAGGAAATATGATTTTAATCTAATACAAATTAAACACAAACATGTTATTATATGTAAAATACTCACGCCATGGGCTTTAGCATCAAGATGAATGAGAGATTTAAACCAAAAATGTCTTAACGTAACATGTCGATTGTAATTACCGGAAAACTGAACAATTCTATTTACGCCTAAGAAAACTAAGTGAAGAAAAATAACCAACCAGAAAAAAAACATGTACTAAATCGCCTATGAGACTGGGGGCAGCAAATGTACTCTATTTAGTCCACCATTTTCATAGTGATATTTTTTGGCATAAGAAAATTAAACCAGATTTTAGAAACACCATTTTGGGAGTGCAAGTTTTAAGCTAATTTTGTTTTCCATCAAATTCCTCATTGTTGTAGCGACTTAAACTTAAAACATATACCGGAACCATGGATGATATCATAAATAATATTATTTTATGTGCTGATTGAGTTTGATGGTTTCCCATATTTTCATAATGATGTTCCTTGAAACAATCAAATTATACAAGTTTTCATTTACACTATTTTTCACATACTTGCTATAAGCCATTTTTACTTTCCAAAAAACTTTCCATATTTTGAGTAATGAAAGCTATACAAATGGTGCATTGAATCATCATAACTTTATTCTCTAAAGTTCGGGTTTTATTGTATTTTGCCCGCATTTGCTTAGTAAAATTCCTTAACATAAAAAATGTACTACATACTTTGTTTACCCTACTTTACAGATGAATGAATAAGGGCAAATGCCAATATAACTGAAAGAATGTGATACACTTGCTTTTTTATAACTAATTATATGTCAAGATGATTCAAATTATACAAAAATGATTAAAAAATAAATTTGTTACACAGAAATGGACTTAGGCTGGCAATACAAGGAGGGAGATTATGGGAGATAACAATTGACAAGGGTTATGGCTAGTATTACAATGGAATTAAAGCTCAAATTCAACCTGTGCATGCTAATTACAGTATAGTAATATTTTAAGTATAATATGATAATGGTTAAATGCTTCAAAAGTATTGATTTCTTAAACAATGAACAACTGAAAATATCTCAGTATTTGGATTCAATTTAAGTGCAAACATAGATGGATTCCTTTCCTCCTTTTTTAACTTTCCCTAATATCCATAAAAAACACACAAGAAAGATGTCAAATTGACACCAGTTACTAATGTTGTGTAATCTTCCATACAGTGTTGAAATGTGTCTTATCCGTGGATATATCTCAAATTTATTATGGCAGACACAGTATAGTACCATATAAGAGATTAGCCCTCTTCAACTAAATCAACTTTTTATAACAAACATATATAATTCGACTTCATTCTCATTCGCAATCTTACTTTGTGTTAATTGTTATAAATAATAGTTTGTTTATTTTGTGTCGGTAAGACCGTTGAAGAATGTGCTTAATTAAAAAAAGTGCTTCAGTTTTATAAGTTAAGGAAGGTTTTAATTAATTGATCATTTAATATATGATTTAATTTATAAATTTAGTTTTGATATGGGAGTCATTTAAGAATTAATATAAGAATTTAATAATTTAATTTTAGTCCGGTGATCAAGGAATAATAAATCTAAGAAATTAATTTTAAACAGGTGCTTGTTGATCAATTTTATAATATAGGAAAGTAATTTGATAAGGTGTTTTAGCTCAGGTAATATTTAATACCACACAATACCTGGTAATAAGACAAAATTTTGTCTTATTACAAGGTATTGTGTGGTGTAAATGGTGGATTGGTTGTTTATTGTCTTTCGGTGTTCATTTGCTGAAATATGACAATGACTTTATAAAAATGCAGCTCATTCTATTACAAGAAACGTAATTTTGTATTATGCAAGTGTTTTTAAGTTACAATTTAACGTTCATGTAACACACGTAAATCCTATTTTAAAGGTAACTGGCTTTTTGGGACGTCAACTGCAGTAGTCTTTTATATCTTAAGGAAAAAATTACCATTATTACAATATGCAGTAACAAGTCAATTGAACAGCCTGAATGTTGTCGGGTTAAAATGCTGATAGAAAGAAAAAGAATTCACCTATGAAACATTATAAAATGAATGCTTATATGCCTTCTTTATAAATTCCATGAGGCCTATATATTTTTATCTAAATTTAGAATATCATATATAACATATCATATGAGTTGGTGTTCATCTGATATGCTCATTTGTATTTTCAGCTTTGCCTTGCCCAGGAGGGAGCGACTGAGTTATGGGGTGCAGAAGAAGCACAAGTGATCTTGACATGTACTTGATGAATCATCCCCAACAGCACTTGACAATGGTTTCCTGCTCGATGAAGATGAATCCATAACTGAGAACTGAGGATGATACTTCTCTAAACACAGCATTGTATGAAGACAAAGCAAGTCAGTGTGGTTCGTCATTGTTAACAACAGAACTAGACTCACTGTGCCTATCAGGGTTGAGTGTTTCATACTGAACTCAGTGATCCAAAGCCATATATTGTCAATACGCACGCTAGAGACCTGGGCACTCTCTGATTACATTCAGATCAAAGCAATAGCAAAACATATTTAAGTATGAAGTATGTGTGAATGAATCTAGTGATTTTCTTTTTGCCCTTTAGTTCACTTGAGCACAATGTGCTAATGGTGAGCTTTTGTGATCGCATTTTGTCCGTCGTGCGGTGTGTGTTGTGCGGCGTCAACATTTGCCTTGTTTACACTCTAGATGCAATATTAATTGTCCAATCTTCTTAAAATTCGTCAGAACATTTGTCCCAATGATATATTGGACAAGTTATAAAAATATTTCCGGTTTATTGTCCGTCATCATGAAACTTGGTCAGAAGAGTTGTCCCAATGATATATTGAGCAAGTTCAAACATGGTTCCGGTTGGTTCAACAACATGGGCACCACGGGGCGGGGCATTTTTTCCTTATATGTCAATGTATGGCTTTACAAAAACTTGTTTAACACTTGAGGCCACATTTATTGTCCGGGCTTCATGACACTTGGTCAAACAATGTGTCCCAATGATATCTCTGACAAATTCGAAAATGGTTCCGGTTGGTTTAAAAACATGGCCACCAGGGGGCGGGGCATTTTTCCTTATGTGGCTATGGTAAAAACATGTTAACACTCTTAGTCACATTTATAGTCGAATCGCCATGATGAAAAATTCTTATGTGATTATGATTTTTCTTCAGCAACATTAATACCCTGCCTCTTGCAATAAAGGCTCTTATGCTTACATGTTTGTTTCCTGCATAACTGCAGAATATATGCTGTTTTCTTCCAATATGTTATTTGTTTTATCATCAACTTGTTTAATATGTGTAATGATTGATTAATTGCTTAATTTCTGTTATGCCAGGTGTATTGATATTTGTTCATGAATTATGAAGTTTTGATGAAATATCATTAAAATGTAAAATGAATTATTTTATTGCACACACTTAAATTGTTACTACAGAGGTTTATTAAGAGACTGTATCACATAAGTGGTCCCATAGGCTCCTCTGTAGAAGCTGGGACATATTTCATTTAGTTTATTATTATGTACATAAGAGGACATACTTTTCATGTTTAGATTATGCTTTTTTACAACATACTGAATCAATATGTTCTTTTCGTTTACTTTTTGCATTCTGGACACTTATACACAACTGACTGAGTAATGTCCTGAACAAATTCAGTATCACAATGTTCATCATAATCAGTATACCTAGAAGTAAATCCAGATTTAAATCCTCGTCATCCCATGGCACAACATCCGTCTAAGACATGGTTAACTAGAGACACAAAAAAGTGACTAAATAACTGGATCGATATGCTAAATATCGGAGGATGGCACAGTATACGGGTCTGAAGATTTCTATACATATACTCTAGGTGGTAATGTTATAATTGGTAAAATCGTGCATTGAAATTAGCGGTAACTAAAGAGAATAAAGAACACAAACAGTCGATTAGAGCAGACCAAGAATAGATGCTCTCCATAAGATGAAAAATTTGTTCAGAGCGTTATTCAAATTATACTACAGTTAAATAGCATTCGGGTTAATCAAATTTAAACACTGCAATTAAAATAAAAAACACAAATCTAATTAAAACAACCTATTTTTAGTTGTTTTTCGTAAGATTCTGATCGCTCCTTTATCTAAATACGTTATCGTCTTTTACGGGCCATCTTTATTTACTGGTATTCATTGTGTTTTTTTAAACTGGAGCCAGATAAAATCGCTAAATATAACAATGCGGCATGTGATTTATTTTAATTAACACATAACAATTGTGTGATAATACCGCATACCTACCTTCTAATTTTAATAATGCATAACAGATTTTTTGTTTCAAATCACAAAAACTGGAACGCGAAAGCGTGTTAGAAATGTTGATGAGCGTGTTAACTACCGGGCAACTGACAAACAGTTGCGCGCTTAGACTTATCTCGCAAAAAACAACGCGACGTCTCTTTTATCTACGTCTCTGCTTTCCATTTTTCTTTTTTATACGTCCGTCTAATACAGGGCATATTAGGGGATTACCCATGTCATGCCGGGGGTCAGGCAGCTTCCAGTACTTTGTCCGGAGTATAAATCTTTAACTATAACACATATTGACATGAAACTTCATATATGGATAGATCTCACTGAATGAGAAATTCAGTGCACAATAGCTATAGCTTAAGCCCCTGAACTACTATATTTATCTCGATTTTTATTGTCCGGTAAATACGTAATTACAAAAAGGCGCATTGACATCAAACTTGGAACAAAGGTAGGTTGTGGTGTATAGAAGTGCTGCCCACAAGAATCATAACTCTAGAACTCTGGCTTGCATATTTCACAATTCTTCGCTTTGTTGGTTTTGCCTTTTTTCTTGGTTTCGTATTTTCTTGAACTTACAAGTTCATGATTGAAATTAAGTTTTTATTACATTTAGAAAGAAAATCATGCTGTTGATATGGGGTATATCTAATAATTGTTTCAGTTTTGTGTGTACGTATTTTGTATTTTATACACAATAATGAAAAGTGATTACAGTCCTGGATGTAAAATGTCTGTTTGTTTAGGGAAAAAAACAACAGCACAGAAACCATGTCTGGGATATAATATCCTTATAAGAACAAAAACAAAACAGTTTAACTGAAACTGCAAATACAACTCAAATGTGTTTCAACATCATCGATTCTATTGGAGAAGTGGTGTCGTATCCCATAATTGAAACTGCTTGTATTGGTTATGTTGTCATGTACTGTAGCCAGTACAGTATGTTTCAAGAAGACTCCCTCATGTCTCTGCTAATAACGCCACCAGTGCGTGGTATTATTAAATATAAAAACCAAACAACTACAACAAAATAGTGAACATTACACACTGCCCTATTCAGGCATTTTGCGTAAAAACTTGTGGAATGTAACCGGAACACTAAGATATGACATTGCCACCGAAAATGGTTACAAGCAAAAGGTCGAGCAAAAAACTTCCAAAACTTTTACACGGGAATACACAACAAAAGAAATACAATTGCTAATGACAATAAGTATGTTTCAAATTTTATTGTCTTTCTAAATTGTATTAATCATCATAGTAATGGATAAAATCAATGTTTGGATTATAAAAAGGTAAATGTTATATATTTTCGAGACAAGTCACTTTATATATAGTGAGTCTTTCAAAGTTATTGAACGTTCGAAATTTATCTTTACAAAAATAAAGATACGGGATCTAATCTCTTACCAAAAAGACATTTTATTTAGCGTAAATTTTGGTTCTGATGTAAGAAAATGCAATAATTAATAATTGAGTTTGACACCTTAAACAGAAAACATCAAATATTTAATAAAGGTTGGTTTCTTTATACAATGAAATTTATTGCATTGGGTATTAACTGTTTAACGAAGTCTAATGCTCCCCCCCCCGTCAAAATCCCGTGGGAGTTCTTTGTAAATGGGTGTTCTTTGTAAATGGGAGTTAGACGGATTGCTCCCGTCAAATTCCCGAGGGATTTATTGAAAATGGGAGTTTGACGGGGGCACCTGTCAAAATCCCGCGTGAGTTTAATGGAAATGGGAGTTTTACGGGAGCGACCGTCAAAATCCACGGAAAAAGAAATTCTACAAACACTTTATTTTCTTATTTAAGTACATATTTTTTTACAATTATGACTAAAGCATGTGTATTTGTAAACATTGAAACAAAAAACAAAGCATAATATTTAAATAACATTTTTTGTAAAATATTGGTAAAATTCTCCCGTCTGGAAAAATCTCCCGTGGGAGAATTGCTATTCTTAACGGGGAAGCAAAAACCCCTTTGGGCCCCCATGGTGGAAGGCAACTTTATCATCAAATAACTTTTAAAGAACATTTTAACTTTTGTTTTCAATTATATGTATTACACATTGCCCACTACAAATATGCAAATTTTCATTACAATTGTTCAATAAACAAAATATGTTTGCAAATAATCTGGATTTGCAAACTTAATCTGGATACTGTTAATTATGAAAATACAGAATTTATTGATGTTTCAGCATACGAACTAAATGAACAATTTACCGTACAAGAAGTCGAACGGTCATGGTTTAAATTAACAAACAACAAAAGTTTTGGTGTCGATGGTATTCACGCGGAATTTCATAAGTATACATCGAACGAAATAACACCGAAACTATATAAACGCTTTAGCCAAGTTCTCGAATCAAGTATTTTTCGGATTCGTGGGTACCAGAATAACATGTCCTATGTATAAATCGGACATAAGTAATGAACCTGGAAATTACAGAGGCATTTGTGTTACTAATACGATGGAGGAAGCATTTTCTGAAACAGTAAATGCATGTTAATATTTTTGGGCCGAGAACAATAAAACAATTTACAAATCGCAAGCCGGTTTTCGACGTGGCTACTCGACAGTTGACATTTTTTGCCTCAAAGCTATATGTATGATACACAAATATATATCGAAAAAGACCGGCAGATTCTAATGTGTATATGTAAATTCAAAAAAGTGTTTGATTCCATTAACCGTTTTTAATTGTTTGAATGTCTTGAAAGGAAAGGCTTACACAGTAAATTTCTGAAAGTTCTAAAAGCTATATACAAGAACTTAAATCCTGCGTAAAAGTGCAAAAGAAATCGACATGCTCAAATGATTATAACACACACTCAGTTGAGCACACTGTTACCAGTTGGTTCTCTTGTAACATCGGCACCAGACATGGAGACAAAAGTTCGAAACTGTTATTTGCCCTTTTTATTGACGAAAACTGTGATTCGGTTGTGTTTTTTCATCAGTCAAATTCACGACATTGATTGTTTAATGTTCGCTAACGAAATCACAAATATCACAAAAGAAAAGAGACAATAAAAAATGTATGTCATTGCGATACATTGTCAAAACACAGAGATGGAAGTTAATTAAAAAAACAAGAACTGAGATAATTGTATTTCGTAATAATGGATTACTAAAAGGCATCGAATGTTGGCAAAGATGTCAATTCAACACCAGAATAGTATATGGGACTAATTTTTACCCTTTCATTACCATGGAAATTAGCACTTGATAAGCTACCTACCCAAGTACAAAAGGCTTTATTCTCAATAAATAATTCTCAAAAGCCATTTGGTGATTTTAACCCTCTTTCGAAATGTTCAAAATATTTTAATTCCATGATCAAACCCGTTCTTTGTTACGGATCCCAAATATGGGGAATCGAGTACGTACAAGCAATCGCATCTGTTCACAACACTTTTTGTAAAAACATTCTGAAGCTTGATAAAAATACAAATAATTGTATTGTGTTGGGATAATGTGGTAGATATCAAGTGTGTGTTAATTATTTAACTAAATGTATTAGTTATTGGTGTAAACTTTTACAAATGCCCAAACAGAATATGTTGTTTTGTTTGTGTTGTCGTTGTTTGTGTATGCGGGTGCCTGTGTGTTGATGCGTTGTATTCAAAGCTACGAATGGCTGCAAATAACAATAACTCAACAATATACATACTATATTAACACAGTCCGTATGTATTTTTATAAACATGTTCTATACACAATTCTGTTATTATATATTAGTTAGTTATAATGTACTTCTATGTATTATGGGCCGGAAGCTTTTGTTTACAAAATAAAATTGACGTGACTTGAAATGTGCAACAGTGAGTCCCGTATAAATGATTATTTGGTAAATATGATTACTGGGCATAATTTGTTTTATAACTTTTTTATTAATTTATAGCATTTTGTGTGTTTTAATAGTGTGATATGTATTGACATGTTTGTACTAGAATAACATATACTGAGGTCAAGGTCGTTTTAGTTTAACTATGCAAACTGAAACAACACACTCCAACTCAATGTTATATAAATTAATTAGGTTTTGCCCAATTTACACATCTAGGTTTACAAAACGCTTTAAGTTGTTGAAACATATATTCCATCTTATCATCGTATATAATAAATGTGCGATATGCAGTGTTTTTTAACCTAGACAGCAGCAGACAGATATACATTGCTCTTATTTAATTGGCTCGCGGGAGATCAAACTACTGGCTTACCACGTGACTCGCGCATTAAATGGTTTCATTTGTTGCTTGTATTGCAAAAAATGTTTTTGTCACGTGTTATTTTAATCCACACCGGGAACCTTGGAATTATGTTAACCTGTGTTACTTGCATGTGTTATACAACGAAGCTGTTTGTTGTTACTTCAGAAACCTGGATTACAACCGGATACGCAACATTTCTCGGACGACGTTCAGGGGCTTGACGAAAGTAGAAAGACTGTGAGTTGCAATAGACAAATGGCTTGAGTCTAAGTCAAGTTGTGAAAAATAAATATGTCAGTCTGTGGTTTGCTTTATGCATGGAAGATTTTTTCTGGTGTTGTCTTTT
The DNA here is from genome assembly GCF_020536995.1 of Dreissena polymorpha. Lineage (NCBI taxonomy): Eukaryota > Metazoa > Mollusca > Bivalvia > Myida > Dreissenidae > Dreissena > Dreissena polymorpha. The sequence goes on from NC_068362.1 coordinate 59,690,199, forward strand.
GATTTTCCTCCAGACTGCGTGCTCAACTGCGCTTTCTAGTAGGAAATCTGTTTCAAAATAAAACTATGAAATATTCTGGTTTAATGTGGCATTTGAATATAGACACATCCAAGTCTGTCACATATAAAGGCATGAGCAAATGAGTTTTAAACTACTCAAACCTTATTTACAATATTTGTTCAAGCTATTCATAGAAATAAAACTATCGCTTTATTTGACGTTTTTGTTTTTTTTAGGTTTGTATCCAACAACGATCTGGAATCCATAGGGGACGGTGCATTTGAAGGATTGCTGAGCTTAAATGGACTGTAAGCTGCCTATTTAGTACATATAACCAATGTGAATATATATTTTATAGTTTGCTCTGACATCACTGAATATCGTTTCCATTTACAAAATACGTAATTAAGATAACTGTGTGTACATTTTACCAAACTTTGATGAGAAAACTGGCACATGTCTTAAATAATACGAACTTTTGACAAATTGCATAAAACACAATTTATTTAAGCTTATATAAATATGTATAACAATAGTTTATGAAGATATATCGACGTATCTCTGGTTGTCAGATACATTGTTGGAATTATTTGTTTCAATACACGTGTAGCGTGCGTGAACAAAACTACATCAAACGTCTGACAAGTGTACTACAATCTTTGTTTTTCAAAGATAGTGTTTGTTTCTGTGCTAGTTCTTATGAATGTATTATCAAAATTTGATGAAACGTAAAGGAAATGCACTCAAACAGAAAACTGCTATCTATCCATGAAAGTAATGCGATATTTCGTCGCCATGACTTCGATAATGTTTTAACCAATTGGCAAAAAATCCATCCAGGAATTCATTTTTGGTGTATACCAGGTAAGAAATAATTATATTCGCTTTTGTTTTGTTTCGTTGATTTTGTTGTTCGGAGTTTGCTGTCTTTCTGAATGAATATCATTGAACCCAACAGGGAAACTCTTGTGTTTAGTTTTGTACAATTCCTAGCACCTGCGGTAATCTCCGGCTTATGTATTTAATATAAAAAGAGGTTAAAGAAAGGTTAAATATGCGGTTAAGTATTTTTAATATCTTAAAAATCCGTACATCGACGAATTATTGATTGAGCAGGTATTTGCTCAAAGCAACCATTTATATAGTAATGCTATTGACAATATTTAAATTGAAATAAAAAATAAATATAACTAAAAAAATGTATCATTAAGATATGATTGTGTTAAACAATCAGGCGTTTTTCCTATTATACTTTGTAGGCTTTTATGTTATAGATGCGTTGTTATATTATTGAGATTTGTCATTGATTTTATTAGTTTCGTTTAAAAGAAAACATTTTCTGGTTTCCCTGTATAAATGACTATGTTTGGTTTAATAAGACGACTAAACTTGTTTCTGTTCCAATAAGCCTTACATTTTATAATATTATTGTATAATGGTCTTAATCATTGTATTTATTAACGAAGGGATAGGATTTATTACTCAAAACTTTAACCAGTCGGTTATTCCTGTATTTTGAAACTGCCATTTCCGTATTAATTTTGAAAATATAAAATAAGGAACTAAGTGCATGGCCCTTATTCTTCCGAGGAAAATGGACTGGGGTATTTTTCCTTAATCGGTCCGACTTCTGCCTTAGTCAGTTGTAATTCTGTTGTTCTGTTGAATAGTGAACCACAGAGGTATTAAATTTCAATAATGTCAAATTTATACTATTTTATATTTTCAATTTACCATCTATTAAATTCATTATTGTTTAAATAAGTGTGTGACAAATTCTCGGCTCAGTGGTTTGTCGTACATAGAACACACATTAAACCTCAGAATAGGTAGGCCCATACAAAAATGTTTGTAAGTACCTACTAAATACTTACAGCGCACTTACCCAAATGTGTACATGCTAACCATTTAGTAGGTATCCTCAAAATATCAGTGATTCCAACTGAATATTTAATAAGGATCAATTTATCATTTAACAGGTACATGCTCATAATGTCTCTTAAGCTTATCGAGTATCAATTTATCATTTAACAGGAACATGCTTATAATGACTCTTAAGCTTTTCGACCGTATATACAGATTTTGTATCTATTTTCCATTTAATAACTAAGGGGTTCTTGCTGAAGATAAATGTTCTTAATCTACCTGCGAGGCTCTTTTGAACTGAAATTCGTTCAATCAATAAACGCTGTGAAGTGCGATGTAAATTATTCCTCTAAGTGAACTGTATCGTTAATGCGCACAGCACATTTGTACATTAACAAATACTTTATGCATTTCGGTCAAGTTTAATCCTCCCCATTCCACATACAATTGGACTAGTAAATGATATTAGTTTTTATTACGAAATTTAGAGGCCGTAATGCTGTAAAGTTATGTTAAATTTTGTATAATCAAACGCCTCTCATTATTGAAATCGCCGAGTGTTATGATTCGGGCGCTTCACGGTATTAATAGTTAAGTGATTGATCGAAGAGAGACATAATATAAGCCATAGGCTTACGTATTTAGCCTGTACAACTGCTTACAATGGCTATGTTATTTATAAGCATCTTCAAAGCGTTGTATACATTTAGTGTTTTTTTTAATTCATAATGTGGTCTTAATTATAATGAAATGTATAACTTTTTCAAATATATCATGGATGTTTAATTTAATCATTTTCTCTAAAAAATAAGGACATGACTTAAGCAAATCAAGAATGATTAACGATACGGTGTTTGTTCCATACAGTGTGTTCAGCGTAATATATAAGTTGTTGGTTCTTCAAGTTTTCTATCCCGAGATAGAGTACATCTCAAAGTTAGTTACTTATTAATTGGATTGCCGCTGTCACCATTAATTGATAATACATGACATAAAGTTAAAACCTTTATAAGCAATTAGTCTAATTTCGAAATTTATTATAATATAATATTTGGTTATTGTATTCATATTTATAACTGAACAATTCTCAAATATCTTTTGTCTTACCCATTCAAAAAAAAACGTTGATATTAGTCGAAACTGTTTTTATAAAACTGATAATCCATGTGAGCGTGTAGACCTTTTGGCATCAGATGGGTACACACCAGCCGCCGATAAAAATGCCCGCACACCGCACTTGGACAATAAGGCTGAGAATATAACGGCAGCTGGTTGAGTGTCTTGCGAATGCTTTTCTCACACTTGATTCTGCATTTTCCCTGATACTTAAAGAAACACATGTTTGATTCTTACTTTGATTCAACTATTCAAATATGACTGAAGTTATAAATACGGCGCAGTTTCGTTAAACATCTATATATTTCCGACATAATATTTGTAAACGTATGCAAGGTATTCACATTATACAAAACTGTCATACATATTAGTGTGGGTATAAGCCCCCCTTCTGTTGATCTCTATTTGCCGAAAAGGTCATATACAACAAAATTTGGTAGGCTGTTGGTGGGCACTATAATACACGAATGTCGACATAGATGCATGAAACATTTTTCCGCAATGTCAACCACAATCATGTGTAAGTACAGCATTTAGCACTTATTAAGGGAAGCAATTGGATGTTTGCATAACCACTGAAACTTTAAACTATTTCACGGTCTTCATGGAAGAGTTGCATATTGGTTTAAAACTTGGGTCGATCTGACACTGCAATATTGAGACCCTTCCACTTTTCGTTTTCCCACAAATGGTCATTAGATCACGTTGTTTTCTTTGGTTTCAGCAATCTCATTAGTGTTGAAAGTATTTTTCTGTTCTGATCACAATAATCAATCATGTAACTTTACCAAAGGCTTTAGCAGACCATCAGCACCTTCATTATTATTAGTGTACTTGAAATCATCATGATTATTATAGTGATCATACGATGAGTAAAATTATTTATACTTTCTTACTAGGAACTTCTGAATATGAGAGCAACAGAAACTGAGCAACATGAGTTCTCTTGGGCCCGATTTTATTCATTTCCTTTGCTGTATTACATGTCATTCGAACTTGAAAGCAGTCAACTGCAGTTCAGTATGACAAATATATATTTCTTACGCTTACGTTTATGCAATATCTAAAATTCTCAACTTAAGCATGTTTCTGGTGTATTCATTTGAAACAAATTTTGATTCCCTAGCAATTGAATCAGAAACTTACATTTTTTTGTTTTTGAAACTAATGAAACTAAGCCTGTATTCTTTTTTCAATCAAAGATACATTAAAGAAAACTTACATATTCAAAAAATGTATTTTCCTTAAGCGATTACAAAAATAAAGATTACTATATGTATGACTAGTAGACCGAACAAAGTGTGTGAACTTCATATAAAGAAACAATTAAAAATATTATATATTTCTGAAAACATAACGTAAATACTACAATATGTTATCGGGACTGTAGAGTTTTAGTAAGTGCATAACATTATTCGGATCTTAATTATATTATATGCAAATGAACATAGGAATTACATATAAGACCACATATTATGCCTAAACAAATGTTCGGAATATTAATGTATACAGACTACATTTGCGAGATAAAAAGAAAATTTGTTAGGGCAAATTATTAAATTATTAACTTATGATGCATTATATGTTTGGAGATTGTTTATTTAAAGAATTTACATTATCAATTATGTTATAAAATACACAAAATCAAAACCAATGAAACACTATGATTTTTGGAACGTTTTATTGCCTCATGTATTTGTAAACGTGAGGGCTGGAGAGGGGTGCTTTTTGAAACACCGAGATTATTTAGAAATACATAAAATGTAAAACATTCAGTATCATTTTCCATCATGCCCGTCATAATAATATGACTTAAACATATATAAAATATTTTGTCAATTTAATTTTAACAATTATAAGTTAAATTGAAAGATGATTTTAAATTTGATGTGCCATTTGTAGAGCTTTTCTTTTCTCTTACTACAAACGATAATTTGCCCAAAAATAAGAATTAGCTTTTCTTAAAAGTGTAATGCGTTTTAAAATAATGATTTTTTTCTACCTTGGAAAAAGGAAAGCTCATTTTTAAATTCAATTAAGTTTACAACATAAACATAAAACGAGTGATATATATGTTTTCACGTTGAGTACATGCTTACATTTTTTAACTAGAATTAAATCTTTGGATTTGAAGGTTGTTTAGTTGCACGTTGAACACGCAGCGAAAAACACACAATCCAACACAATGCTATATAAACCAATTAAGTATGGTCCAATTTAAATATTTATTTGAACAAAATTCATTTCTTCATTTAAACACATATCCCATATTTATAGACAGATGTTAGATTTCAGTGCTTTTCACCTAGCCAGCAGCAGACAGGTTTTCCTCTAATTTAGCAGGGACTCACTGGAGATCACTCAACTGACTTACCACTTGACTTGTCCATTAAATGGTTTCACTGGATTTCCATCTGTTGCCTGTATTATCAGGAAACTTGCTTATTTAAATGTTCTTTAATCCACATCGGGAACCTTTGAATTATGTTAATCTGATTTACTTAAATGTCGAATCATACGACGTTGTTTGTTGTTAATTCAGATTCCTGAGTAAAAACCGGATACGCAACATTTCTCGATCGGCGTTCAACATTTCTCGGTCGGCGTGCAGGGACCGGCCGTGTATATTATTCCCAGTGTAAGTTGCAATGGACACATGACTTGTTGTGTAAAAAGATGTCATCCAGCTGACCATGTATAAAAGTGTCAGTCTGTGGTCTGCTTGATTTGATTGGATAACTGTTTATGTTGTTGTTTCTTTTTCTTATGATTGCCCCCTAGAATGCGCGTTTTTCTGCACTTTCTGTAAAAAAGTTTTTATCAATTAAACTGTAAAATATTCTCACCGTTACGAAATTTGGTTTTTGGATATATTCACCTGCTTGTTTTCCCCTTATTAAGACATAAAAATGCGAATGTTAAACAATGGATAACTCATTAAAATATTTGTTTAAGTGTCTCATAGCGGTATAGTTATTTTTAATTGCTTACGGTGATGTTGTTTTTGTTATAGGTATTTATCCAATAACTATCTCGAATCCATAGACGACGGTTTATTTGAAGGAATGGCGGACATAACGCACCTGTAAGACGCTTTCAGAGTTCAAATACTGCACATATATAAATTTGCAATGTTCTATTTCATTGAGCCATCACTTTTTAACGTTTTCAATAACAAAATACTTTTATAACAGAATGTCGTTATACATGTACATTTTACAAAACGTTAATGGGAAAACTGACACAGCTGTGTTCAATATTGCATGCAACTTTATTTATTAAAGCTCATTTAGATATGTCTAATTATGGTAATTAATACCGATTTTCATGAAGATAGATAGACGTTATACCAAGACTAAATATGTTTGTCGACAACTGTTCTGATATATATATATATATATATATATATATATATATATATATATATATATATATATATATATATATATGACGACTTTTACATAGAACACCGTCAGTCTCAAACGTAAAAGTGTAATACTATCTAACATAATACATGAAAGTTGTGGGAAAACACACCATTATTCCATTTTTGTCAAAGTATTAATTTGACAGGTCGGCAATCAGCTATTATGCTGTTAATCTTTATAGAAAATAACAATTGATTATATTACACATATAATATGGATCATTATGCTAATAAATAGAAGCAAATAGCTTACATAAAGTGCATGGGTTAACTATGGCAGAAAATTTTACAATCAATCATGTCTGTTGCATTTATGTACAAAGATATATTTAAGTTCTGTAACATAAATATAGTATATAACAAATAACATATCGATAAACATACATCTGGGTCATTATGATAATTATATTAGCATGTATTATATGATTATACACATAAGATTGATTAGATTATATGTATACCGATAAACAAACATAAACAAACAAGCAATCGAAGTCGCGGAACATTACAATACAGTTGTCCGTATTTGTATTCTGAACAGTCAATGTCTACTTTCGGATTAATAGGTAATGTTTAACAAAAACAGACAACTTCATAACTTCTCTTGTATTACATGTTTTCAAAAAGGCTTAGGAATTTATATACTGATGGCCTTTTGTAATATTAAGATTTTATATATTTTTCTTGATATCGTTATCAAAAAGGCAAATTAACATAAAAAGGTATTCGTCTTCTAAGTCACATGTGTTACAATTATTACAATATCATTCTTCCCTAGCAATACGATTTTTTGCTGAACCTACCGATTTGGATTCTTAATAGGTGACTTAACATTCTGAATATACAGAAGTAAAATCTGACATTTGTATCAAAGCCATCTTAATATTGTTCATATTCAAACAATATTTTTAATTATTTGTACAACATAAACAATTCACTATCAAGTGAGTGTAAACAGTATTTTTTAAGGCAATATATGACTCTGTGTTTAAATTCAGTCAGGGATGCGTTTTTGTAAACATATTGAAACGTGGACTAATTCAAATCTAATTTTAAATTCCATGTATATTGCGGTTACATATATAGCACCCGAAAATTCACATGTTTACGCTCGAGATGATGGGTTTATTTTTAGACTATTGAATCGGATATTAAAAATTTCAGCGAGCTATTTGCGGGTTATGTAACGGGAGATACAAATTCAAGAATTGGACGAAAGTAGATTATAATGGGTATGATCGTAGATTAATTTATACCGATTGTGTAGACATTGACAATCCTATGCCTAGGGCATTGTTAGATTATGTATGGCGACACAATTTCCAGTTGTTAACAGTATATTAAATAACGATAAGAGTATTGGGAGAAAAACGTGTTTTACACATGTTTGCAAAGTTTAGTTGACTACCTATTAACACGGTGAGCAAATTTTGAAAATATTGTGCACTTTAAATTAAGACATTTTAATGAGTTCTCAAATCATGCCCCCATTGAATATAATCTTAAAACTGAAAAACAATCAAAAATATACGAGAATTTAAATGAAATTCTATTCACAGGGAAGCTGTTATTTCCGACTTATCGAGCGATATTGTAAATATTGAGTCAAGTCTAATACTCGGGATAGAAAATAACGATACAACAGATTACCTAATTTCAATATTTACTCATTTTATTACGTATTTAGGTAATCCGTACTTTGCCCGCACGCACTATTAACTCCGTTTCAAATAAATTCGATTCACACGACAACAACAAACAAAAATGGTATAATGCGGAGTGTGAACGAAAACGTAAAGAATATAAGGTAGCTTTATACAAATATAATACAAATAATAACGAGATCAAGCGCCAGTCACTATTTGAAAAAAGAAAGCATACAAATAGTATTGTCGTAAATGAAAGATCCGCGAACCCGAACGGAGAAACAAATGATTTAAAAGAATTCGTTGAACACTTAAACAACCTGGCGAAAAATGAAGGTAGTTTACGTACTGAGAACAGTGTACATTTTGTTCGCATTTCTGACAGAAACCATAACCGGAGCTCGATAAACACATATTAATGGAAGAAATTGTCATGGCCACGAAACGATTAGGTAATAATTAGGCGTGTTCTTTTGACATCATAATTTATGAATATTTCAAAAAAATGTCAATGTAATAGGTAACGCTTTGGACCTGTTATTCAATTATCATAGTCTCAAGTCAGGGAAATTCCCACACCGCTGGTCAACGGGTTTGATTATCCTCCTATATAAAAAGGCGATCCGTCTATACCAAATAATTATCGAGGTCAATCCATTGTGAGTTGTTTTGCAAAGTTATTCACTAATTTACTAAACAAACGCTAACAAACTTGGGCTACTTCTAATGAAATGTTCACAGACGGACAGTTCGGTTTCAAGCCGAACTATAGTGCAGTAGACGAAATAGTTGTCCTTTAATAGTTGTTTGAAAGCCATATAAACAATAAACAAAAACTATTCTGCTGTTTTGTCGATTATTTAAAGGGATATGAGTTATCAGATCGTATGCATCTCTGGTTTAAGCTCATAAAGTCTGGTATCGATGGTTAATTGTTTTCCTTTTTTCGATCGTTGTATAATCATATTAAATTGGGTGTTAAACATATGAATAGTATTTCAGAATTTTTTGAATCCGACATCTGTGTTTTACAAGGTAAGATATCTTAGCCGACAATGTTTTTATTATTCTTAAATGATATTGAGTTGCACCTTGTAGGTGCTTTGAATGCGGGCATAAGTATTGATCAATTATCTATATATCTTGTATCATTCGCCGACGACGCAGTAATAATCAGCTGATGGATTGCAATCTTCCCTGAACAATTTGCTTGAGTATTGCACGAAGTGAAATATAATTGTCAATGTCGACAAGACAAAAATTGTCATCTTTTATAAAGGCAGATTAAAAAAGGGATATAATTGGGTTTCTAACAACAATTCTCTAGAAATCTTAAAGAATTTTAATTAACTATGAAAAGTTATGTCAAGCAGCAAATACTTTGTCTGCTAAAGCGCTAAGGGCGATGAACACATTATTTACGATTACAAAATCTATTAATGTACCTGTTAAAATAATGTTTTATCTGTTTGATGCCTATGTTGCATCGAATTTTAATTATGGAAGCGAGGTATGGGGATTTACTAAAGCTGAAAATATTGAGCGTGTCCAACGCACATTATGCAAATGGCTTTTAAATGTAAAAGCTTCTACAAATTCAAATGCTTTCCATGCCGAAGTTGGTAGATACCCGATGTATATATGGCGATTCTTACGAGTAGTTAAATATGTATTACAATTTTTAAGAAAAAATCGTCTAACTAGATTTTAAGCATATTATTCGTAGACAATGTAAAGAAGCATGTGATTACCCTCACTCCAAGTCATGGGCATCAGACGTTCGAAAACCTTTGCAACAGTCAGGTTTTAACGACGTGTAAATTTATCCAGAATCTGACACTTCATCACTATTTTTACAATGAATTGAAACCCATCTTTGAATGATCAGTTTATTGGAAAAATTGAAAATTGTAAATTGAGAAACATAACAGCAACATTAAGATTATCTTCTCATGTTCTAATTATAGAAACTGATAGGCACCAAAACATTCTAAGAAATTAAAGAATTTATAAACTATGTACACGTAATGAAATTGACGATGAGTACCATTTAGTTTTGATATGCCCTTTGTATGATAATTTTATAAATATATTTATACCTTATGTTTACTGAAGAAGACCAAGTATATTTAAATTTTTACAATAATTGAATAAGACCAGAAAATCTATACTGATACGTCTTGCGTATTTCTGCATTAAAGCATTTAAACTAAGAGCCGAACATATATAAAAAAAATCCCAGAATAGGAATTTTGTATGTGATTAGATATCATATACAAAATTCCTATTCTGGGAAAAAAATATTTTTCTCAACCAATAAAGGATTTTGACATCCATTTAACTTAGTTATACAATAATAAAGTGCATTCTCTTACATATTACATTCTCAGAAAAATCATATATTGGTACAAATGCATAAACACATTTTTTGTTATTTTGACGCTTGAGTATTTATGTGTATTTATTATTGCTATATAATTATTTTGACGATGAGCTGTTTATGCTGTTCTGTTCTGATATTGCCTACTTGAATATTGCATTAAATGCGAGTACACTTTTCGTAAACAGATCATGAAGTTTGTCACACCAAAAGCACCCATACCACACCGGCAATTAATCAAATAAAATCAATTATTCATTCATAGGATTTTGTGAAACTTTTCACATTTCACGGATTAAACATTTATTGTAAAAAGAACACAGTTCAAATATATTTATGAAGCACGAACTTTGGGAAACAGACACGTACAAGTAGTTTCTAATCAAAATAATTTGAGAAATGTTTGTACGAATGCTAGACGAATTAAAATACAATTTTAACGTTATTGTATTTGTGTATTCAACGAATTCGTTACAGACTCAGGGTAATGTAAAACAAAATACCGTTTGCTTATTCCTCTTGAATTATGAATAAGGATATGTATCCCTTGTCCTTAATTAGCGCCGAAAAAAGATTCAATGATTAATAAATACATAAATTTAGCACAAATTGTTTTAAAAGGTTATATACATGTAGCTTTAAGTATCGCAGTTATATGGTGCACTCCTGTATATGTTACACTATTTTAAATTTGGCTCCAATTTAGAATATGTTACTTGTTCAATTTTTGTATTCAGCCGCTGAAAGTAAAGAAATATACAATGGATAAGAAATGTTTTTAAATAATAATTTTTAAGCTCATATACACGTATAACGATTTTAAGATTTATATGGTACAATTTCGTTTATGTAATATTTTTTACAGTAAATTATTGTTCCTTTACAGTTTACAATAACAGTTCTGTTGGAATAAGGAACTAGTTTATTGTTCTAAATGTATTTGTGAAAAGTGAACTTGAGAATATCAAAGCGCTGAAGGCACTGAAGTTGTTAGGTCTTGCATAGTCTTAGACGCAACTCATTTTGTATAATTAGATTATAGCTCTTTTATCTTTCAAATCAACACAACCCATTCACATAAATAAAGAGTTTTTCTTAACGCACAGGTCGATTTGTGTGTGCACTGTATATCATTCTATTTATGTTATAGAGATAACTTAGACGAAATAACAACAGCATGTCCTTTTTAGACGTTCTGAAAGCAAAGAAAATATAATGGAAATGGTATAATGAGAACCAGTTAATATAAAATAAACTTTGCATTCACCATCATATTAAATGAATATTGTTAGAATATTGAATACCACTAACACTAACAATATAATTTCATGATGAAAATTCACTTAACGAAACTTGTTTTCACACCATATACAAATTCAAAATGTACAATAAGATCTCAAATGACCTTAACATAACGTCAGCAAATACGAATGAACACATTCGAATATTTAATACGCTGATTTGAGAGAAATCTTTTGAACTTTTGGTTCATCACCGTGTGTGTACACAGCCTAAAGAAAGTAACACATTATTGTAAAGAATTTCGGACTACTCTCTGCATGTTCAAACGAAACATAGACACAAATTGTGGCCCAGTTACAATCACGCGTAAAAATTAATCTCGCAGAATTTCAGGCTCTGTAATCGGTCACTAAACTGTAAGGGAAGACATAATTGACTATCGGTAAAGACAGGTTTGCTATCAAGATGAGAAAACATCTTCCGAAACAATATAGGGTTAAAGGAAAATCGTTTCATTATCTAACCACAAATGTTTACCGTACTCGGTCAACAAGTCTCTTAATCGTTCCTGAACGCCTGAAAAGGCTACCCTAAATTTGCCAGTTTGCTATATTTGCTATTTTGAATTCAATTTTATATCGAAAAGCCTTCTGCTAAAATGTGCCATTTAAAATATGCAATGAGATTGTTACAGACCGGCGTCATGCTAAATGGGTCTTATGCCATATGCGCCCATCATAGCTATAGCCCACTCAGCCTGCGCATCTTGCAGTCTGGTCAGGAAATACAGAATGTGACCATAAAACCTTAAGTGATTTTATAGCGGACAGAATGGCATCAGACTGCACAAATGCGCAGGTCGGGCTTATGCTTCAATGTCCGGAACGCAATAGGACCCATTTTCGCATTACACGGGTATGAAAATGTGATTTGAATGTGTCGAAAGAATACTGCGTGATAATCAAATATTTATATACGATATATTTCTAGGGGTATAAGAAAACTTGTGTTAATCAAATATTGACTTACGATATATTTGGATGGTGAAGAAATAAACTCATGTGGTGAATATGCAAAATTGTGAAATAAAAACACAATAGTTACACTTTTGTTATCAATTTAATTATTTAGAAACGTAAATTTTCAAACTTAATTACAAAGTCAGCATTTATGCCGAATATCTTTTTAAAAGATATTTTTTTGTTATATTGAATAGTTCTTTTCATTCGGTTGTTGCAATTGAAAAACATTTTTGTCGTTGTCAAAAATTACCTGTATACCTGTAGTTATTGGTGAACTCATGTTCACCGTTATATAAATTGAAAACTGTGAATATAAACAAACTTTAAATTATACTATTGCGTTGTTATCACCGGTGCAATATACCCTTTTCACAATAAACCAAATCGATAAGAGCGCAAAGTCACGTGACTCGAAGAATTCCAGAACGAGGCTAAACGCGTAGCCAATTCTAATAGTGCCATGCAACGCCGCATCTAATTTCAACCCTTCAATCTTTTGAATATTTGGCGACGTAATTATATTGTCAACACAATATTGCATTTTCAGAATTAGTTTATATGTTCTTCCCATTGAGGTGTAAATACATTAATTAAATGTTTTTGATTTAAGTACTTGCTTTTGATCAATTGTTTACACGCATTTTGACACTCTTTGTTAGCGCATTTTTATCGCGGTGTTTTATCATGATCTTTCAATCATCTTGTTTATTGATATTCATTAGTTGTATTGCCCCTGTGTTCAGCACAAACCCGATATCACGTTATGATCAGAAACTGTGCCGAAAAATACTAATAAACAACAAGGTGTCATCAACTACATGTGGTAGACATCTGGTCACTAAACACAATTCTTGATACATCATGTATTCTCGTTGTAGTAGTATTGCTTAGTCATTTCTAGGACTAATTTGACACATTTTTATTACTTAGTCCAAACAGTGAGAAACTGAATACTGTATAGATTTACCCCATTTTAATCATAATCATAAATCAAATGCCGGCCATTCGTTCCAACGGACATTCGTTCCTACCCATATATTGACACAGGCGGAAATTCGTTCCTACGTTATTTTGACAATACGGGCAATGGTTTAAAAATTAGTTTGACAGGCCGGACATTCGTTCCTGTTTTATTCTGACAAAATAACTTAGGAACGAAAGTACGGGTAGTTAAAACAACGTTGGAACGAATGCCCGCCTTGTCAACATTTGCGTAGGATCGATTTCCGTGGGAACGAATGTCTGGAAACCTTATAAACTGCTATATAACTTTGTATTTCAAATACAAAATTGCTATTTTATGCTAAACGGTTTAAGTATTTAGCAGGTATCAGTAAAATAAAACTTCGTCATTACGTAGTCCTATAAAGAGTGTACGTTAGTGTACGGAACAACATCACTCATAATCACGTGCAAAGATATCTCAATATGCATGCATAAACAGTTCAGATTGCACACAGTCCGTTGTTGTCATTTTATTTAAGAATTTGTTAAAACCATTCACTGTAAAAGACAATTTATTGAACTGAAAAAAAATGTCATGTGCTGAGCCTGTTCTTGTACTGTGTCGTATGGTTGATTCAATACACCTCTGACACGTTTGATCGTCCATGAAAACTTTAAAGAAAACAACAACGAAACATCCATACCATTGAGAATAATTGTTATATAATACAATAAATTGTATTTACGGCTAATTATATCTCTGTTTTATTCAATTATCTATGTTTAGTCCTCGACCACATTTACTCTGATGTTAATGGGTAACTCGGGTTTTTATGAAGATGAAATAAAATTTATAAATATACACAAATGGTACTAAATATAAGATCCATGAATTATTTTTGAGGTATTAGGTTTATATAATAATTGTATGCATATGTTTGACGTTATTGTTAACAATGTCAGTGCTCATGAAAATCTAAAATATAAATAATAGCAATCTACTTATAAAGAGAGAATAACTGATTACTGTCTGAGCTTTTTGTAATAAATCAAGCAAAGCGCAGAATAATATAAGGGCGAGGCTTGCCGAGCCGATATTTTATTCGTGCCGAGCCTGATATATTACAAAAAGATCAGGCAGTAACCTGTATCTCTGTTTATCATACCTCTACGTCCCGGATTTTAAAGAAATCATGAAAAAATCGCTAAAAAGCTGCAGTTTTAGCGGTTAATAATATGGCCATGAGGACGCGCGCTTAATATGTGTAAAAAATGTTTGTTGCTGTTTGTGTTACATTTTGTGTTTAAAATATATTACATATTGGTATCAAAATGTTGTTTTGTTGAATATGATTCGATTTTACTAAAAATGAATACTTTATAGTTGCTGCCGAGTAATATGACCATCCTCCACACATGACTGATATAAGAACTTCCTGTTGACCATGATATAAAAAATATATCAGGCAACGTTATTTCAGGCAGATATCTCTGCGGTGGTATGTTAAATTATCATCAATATTTTCCGCCAAAAAGTTACACGATCAGACTCGTTCTGAAATTCGACGCGTCGCGTGATATCTTAAAATAGCAACAGCGGTATTATTGCAAAACTGGTCTGTGTATTGAGAATAGAGGAGAAATCGCCAGTACCTGATAAGAACGAAAGAACATTTACCAGACATATCAGATTTAATCCCGCTGTACTAGCAATCACTATCAACGATGTTGCGCAACAGACGCGTGATATGGTATTGGACTCTCTTTATCCCTTGGTGATCAACAGTAGTTTTATTTTTCATTATCTATAAATAGCCTGATATTAATAGATAATGAAAAATAAAACTACTGTTGATCACCAAGGGATAGAGAGAGTCCAATACCATATCACGCGTCTGTTGCGTATTGAGAATAGAGGAGAAATCGCCAGTACCTGATAAGAACGAAAGAACATTTACCAGACATATCAGATTTAATCCCGCTGTACTAGCAATCACTATCAACGATGTTGCACAACAAACGCGTGATATGGTATTGGACTCTCTCTATCCCTTGGTGATCAACAGTAGTTTTATTTTTCATTATCTATAAATAGCCTGATATTTCGAATTACCTGTGTTGCGCAAAATGCCACGGGATGAACACGCAGCAAATACTGGACTATTTTAATCGTTCATAAACATTCTCTTCCGCGACACATATACTTCGGTGTCGGTTCAATGGTGTTTTATATATATAAGCTCCGTTAAAAAATATTCCATTTAACACGATATTCACAGAATGTGTCAATTTGTGAATGAATATAGTGGAAGAACAGAAACCTCTTACGAAAAGAACGAACTCGTTCTCGGCGAGGATACGGCAGTTATCAGGTTTTCGGTCAAAGCAAATCTGGCTTGCAAAATTTGGTATTAACTATTGTTGTTCGCAAGCGAACAACTAAAAAACGATGTTCCAAAAATATGTATAAACAATTTATCTTACATCCAAGTGGCCCGCTCGTAATCGTTTATCGTTCAAATGTCTTAAGAATTATTATATTTTCTCACTTTGTTGTGGTTTATTATAAATATTACTCATGACATGCTAAGAAATTGCTAAAGGTTTTGCTAAGGATTGTACTATCTGTAGGCTTCGTTTATTTACTATGTTTACTTTTACGATCATATTAACGTTCATGAACAAAAAAAGCAAATGAAAAAAACTATAGGTTCGACTTTACCATTGCAAAGACGTTTTCATTGCTTATAAATATTCTTAATATTAAGAACTTCAGTAGCATACAGAAAATCATTGAACAACTCGTGTTTAATCAATTTGTATTGTTGTATATTTTGCAATTATGAAGACATATATCTTTAAATCCTTGGATCTGTGAGTGTTTGTTTAAAAAGTTAATTAGGGTGGCTTCATCGGTATATCATAACTATATTAAAATGATAGATGCGAATATAAATGGTCTCCCAATTAATTTCAATCATCAGTGTACATATATTGAATCCTCTGTTGTCTTCGTAACGGTTCGCAAGAACGAAACACCATTGCATGAGTTGATTTGAACATACACGATACAAGGTTATATTATTATGTATGTTATTCATTTGCTTTGAATCGTTAACAAATCATGTAGTCGGCCCCAAATACCAATTGCACTAGAACCCATAATTGAAGACGTGTTTAAAATGCATTCAAACATATATTTAATACTTTAAAGTCGCATTTACACACTTGATTTTCAAGAATCGGGACAGTCACCGCATTATTAATTAATTGGTTGAATAACATGAGTTTAAAACGTGTCGATTAACTCTCATACTACTCATTAAACATGCCTTTAACTTGAATTAACGTTTGGTTGTTAAACAACCACTTCAACTGAGAAATATTTCACGATTTTCATGGTACAATCTGACATTTATTGATTAATTGAGTGGATCTGTTATCTTAACATTAGGAAACTTAAAATTTGCGTGTCCAATAAATGTTTGTGAGATATAATTGTTTTTTTTAGTTCAAGCGATCTGATTATTGTTTAAAGACACCTTTTGGCCCGATCAAGGTATTTAATATTGTTACTTTATCATGACTATGGTCATAATGGTAAAAATTGCCATATTCACACTCATGATTACCATTATCAGAACAATAATCGTTATGATCTTTATCATCGCAAGTATTACTGTCACCACCACATCAAACAACATCCTAAACACAACCACCGCATCAAACGAGTATCAACCTGTTCTTGATTGTGGATGTTACATACCATATCCATTAGAAAAATGCGAAGAAACAAAAGCAAATCAAAAAGTCGTATTACAGGGCAAGAACCTTAAAAGTATATTAGGAAATGTTCTAATAAATGGATAATGCATACTGTATGGTACGTCAATTTAGACTAGCACATGTATCAGCTCCTTTGCGTAACTTAAAAGATCTGAGAAACGAATTTTAATCTATCTGTAATAACCAGCTTACATATTTTAAGTTTCGTAAAAGAAAGCAACTGTATGATATAAGATTAAGGCGTTCATCTTCTGGAGGAAAATCAAATGTACCAACATTTAATCATGTATACATTCAAAAATTAAGACTGAAGAATGGTAAACATTTGTAGCAAACTACACTATGATACAGATGCTGAGGAAATTTAAAATTCTGAAAATACAGAATTCATTGATGTATCAGCATACCTTAATGAACCATTTACCGTACAAGTAGTCGAACGGTCATGGTTTAAATTAACAAACAACTAAAGTTTTGGTCCCGCGGAATTTCATTAGTATACATCGAACGAAATAACACCGAAACTATGTAAACGCTTTAGCAAAGTTCTCGAATCAAATAATTTTCCCAATTCGTGGGTACCAGCATAACATGTCCTATTTATAAATCGGACATGAGATATGACCTGGGAAATTACAGAAGCATCTGTGTTACTAATACAATATACAAAGTAATTTCTGAAATAGTAAATGCACGTTAATATTTTTGGGCCGAGAACAATTATAAAATCTACGAATCGCAAGCCGGTTTCAGACGCGGTTATTCGACAGCTGACATTTTCTGCCTCAAAGGTATATGTATTATTCTAAAATATATATCGAAAAAGACAGGAAGATCCTATTGTTTACATGTTAATTTAAAAAAAGCGTTGGATTCCATAAACCGTTTTTAATTGTTTAAATGTCTTGAAAGGAAAGGCTTGCGTGGTAAATTTCTGAAAGTTCTAAAAGCTATGTATACGAACTTAAAATCCTGCGTAAAAGTGCAACAGAAATCTACATGCTCAAATGATTATTACACACACTTAGTTGAGCACCTTGATACAAGTTGATTCTCTTGTAGCATCGGCACCAGACATGGAGACAAATGTTCGACACTATTATTTGCCCTCTTATTGCCGAGAACTGTGATTCTGTTGTGTTTTTTTTGTCATCGATCTAGTTCCCGACATTGATTGTTTCATGTTCGCTAACGATATCGCAAATATCACAAAACAAAACAAAAATAAAAAAATTAATGTAATTGCGATACACTGTCAAAACACAGAGATGGAAGTTAATTAAAAAAACAAAAACTGGGATAATTGTATTTCGTAATGGTGGATTACTAAAAGGCATCAAACGTTGGTATTTCGAGGCAAAGAAGTCAATACAACACCAGAATACAAGTATATGGGCCTAATTTTTACCCTTTCATTATCATGGAAATTAGCACTTTATAAGCTACCTACCCAAGTACAAAAGGCTTTATGCTCAATAAATAATTTTCAAAAGCCATTTTGGCTACTTTCATCCTCTCTTAATGTTCAAAATATTTTATTCCATGACCAAACCCATTATTCGTTACGGATCCGAAATAAGGGGAAACAAGTACGTACAAGCAATCAAATCTGTTCACAACACTTTTTGTAAAAACATTCAAAAGCTTGATAAAAATACAAAAAGTTGTATTCTGTTGGGATAATGTTGTAGATATCCATTGTGTGCAATTTATCTACCTAATTGTATTAGTTATTGGTGTAACATTTTACAAATGCCCACACATAATCTGTTTTGTTTGTGTTGTCGTTGTTTGTGTATGCGTGTGCCTGTGTGTTGATGCGTTTTTTTAACAGCTACGAAAGGCTAAAAATTACAATAACTCAACAATATACATTGATATATTAACACAGCCCGTTTTTTATAAACATGTTATAGACTCAATTCTTGTATGATATATAAGTTAGTTATAATGTACTACTATGTATTATGGGCCGGAAGTCTTTGTTTACAAAATAAAATTGACGTTACTTGAAATGTGCAGCAGTGAGTACCGTATAAATGATCATTTATACATTTGACAAATACTTACTAAAATGATTACTGGGCATAATTTGTTTTATAACTTTTTTTCATTAATTGTTAGCATTTTGTGTGTTTCTAATGTACTAGAATTTCCGAGGTCAAGGCCGTTTCAGTTTAACTGTGCAAACTGAACAATAAAAAACACACACTACAACTCGATGTTTTTAAATAAATTTTGCTCAATTTACACATCTAGGTTTACAAAATGCTTTAAGTTGTTGAAACATATATTCCATCTTATCATCGTATGTAATAAATGTGCGATATGCAGTGTTTTTCACCTAGACAGCAGCAGACAGGTATACCTCTTATTTAATTGGCTCGCTGGAGATCACACCACTGGCTTACCATTTGACTCGCGCATTTAATGGTTTCATTTGGTGCTTGTATTGCAAAGAAATCATCTGTCACGTTGGTGTTATTTTAATCCACATCGGGAACCTTGGAATTATGTTAACCTGTGTTACCTGCATGTGTTATAAAACGAAGCTGTTTGTTCTTAATTCAGAGAGCTGAATTACAACCGGATACGCAACATTTCTCGGACGACGTTCAGGGGCTTGACGAAACTAATTTTACTGTGAGTTGCACTAGACATATGATTTGCAGTCTAAGTCAAGTTGTGAAATATACATGTATTAGTCTGAAGTTTTCTTAATTGGATGGAAGATTTTTCTCCTTTTAGTGTCCCTTTGTCTTATGATTTTCCTCCAGACTGTGTTGTCAACTGCGCTTTCTAGTTAGAAATCTGTTAATAAATAAAACTATTTAATATTCTTGCTTAATGTGGTATTTGAATATAGACACATCCTAGTCTTTCACATATAAAGGCATGAGCAAATGGGTTTTAAACTACTCTAAGCTTATTTACAATATTTGATCAAGTGATTCACAGTAGTAAAACTATCGCTTTAGTTGACGTTTTTTTAAGGGATTTATCCAACAACGATCTGGAATCCATATTGGACGGTGCATTTGAAGGAGTGCTGAGGATACAATCACTGTAAGTTGCCTATTACGTACATTTAACCAATGTGAATATATAATTTTGGGATATTCTATTTTGCTCTGACATCACTGCATATCGTTTTCAATTACAAAACACGTTATTAACATAATTTTTAGCGAGGCTGTTTTCGGAGAAAATCCGAGGTATTGTCATAGCCTGCTCGTCGTCCGCCGTCCGCCGTCCGACGTCCGCCGTCCGCCGTCCGCCGTCCGCCGGCGTCCTGCTAAAACATTTACATTGGCTCTAAAATCAAAGTGCTTCCACCTACAACTTTGAGACTTCATATGTACATGCACCTTGATAAGTTCTACACGCCACACCTATTTTGGGTCACTAGGTCAAAGGTCAAGGTCACTGTGACCTCTAAAAAAAAATATGACAAGCTTTCGCAGCCGACCGTGGCACCCGTTATGCGGTGCTCTTGTTTGTACATTTTACCAAACTTTGATGAGAAAACTGAAACATGTCTTAAATAATACGAACTGTTAACAATATTGCATAACGCATCATTTATTTAAGCTTATATAAATATGTATAACAACAGTTCATGAAGATAGATCGACGTATATCTCGTAAGATACATTTTGTGAATTATTTGTTTCAATACTGGTGTAGCGCAAACAAAACTACATCAAACGTCTGACAAGTGTACTACAATCTTCGTTTGTCAAAGATATTGTTTGTTTCTGTGCTAGATCTTATGAATGTATTATAAAAAATTGATGAAACGAAAAGGAAATGCACTCAAACAGTAAACTGCTATCTATCCATGAAAGTAATGCGATATTTCGTCGCCATGACTGCGATAATGTTTTAACCAATTGACAAGAAATCTATTCGAATTCAGGAATTCATTTTTTTATTTATCATTACCAGGTAAGAAATAATTGTATTCGTTTTGTTTCTTATAAGATTGGGTCGTTTGGAGATTTCTGCGTTTCTGAATGAAAATCATAGAACCTAACTGGGAAACTTTTGTGTTAAGTTTTGTACAATTTGTAGCACCTGCGGTAATCTCCGGCTAATGCATTTAATATCTTAAAAATCCGAACATCGACGAATTATCGATTTAGCAGGTATTTGCTCATCGCAACCATTTGAATAGTTATGCTATTGACAATATTTTAATTGTAATAAAAATTAATACAACTTTAAACATGTATCATAAAGATATGATTGTGTTAAACAATCGGTCGTTTTTCCTATATGTTTTAGTCGTTTATGTTATATATGATTTTCCATTATGGAGATTTGTCATTGATTTTATGAGTTCCATTTAAAAGAAAACATTTTCTGTAGTGTTTTTCCCAGGAGGGCAAAGGGGCATGGCGCATTACTTTCAAAACGGGCATTTTAGCGCGCAGTTTAGGCAAAAAAGGGCAAAAACGTTCCCCGAATACCTGAATTACGGGGAAACATCAGAAGCAGTTTGTGGAAAGACACAGGAATAATGTATCTTGAAACTGCCATTTCCTTAATACTTTATTAATACAAAATTATGAAGTAAGGAACTAATTACCTGGTCCTTATTCTTCCGAGGAAAATGGACTGGGGTATTTTTCATTAATCGGTCAGACTTCTGCCTCAGTCAGTTGTAATTCTGTTGTTCTGTTGAATAGTGAACCACAGAGATATTAAATTTCAATAATGTCACATTTATACTATTTTATATTTTCAATTTACCATCTATTAAATTCATTATTGTTTAAATAAGTGTGTGACAAATTCTCGGCTCAGCGGTTTGTCGTACTTAGAACTCAAATTAAACCTCAGAATTGGTAGGCTCCCACAAAAATGTTTGTAAGTACCTACTAAATACTTACAGCGCACTTACCCAAATGTGTACATGTAACCATATAGTAGGTATCCTCTTAATATCAGTGATTCCAACTAAATATTTTATAAGGATCAATTTATCATTTAACAGGAAAATGCTTATAATGACTCTTAAGCTTTTCGACCGTATATACAGATTTTGTATCTATATTCCATTTAATAACTTAGTGGTTCTTGATGACGATAAATGTTAGACAAGTAAATGATGTTATTTTTTATTACGAAATGTATAGGCCGTAATGCTGTAAAGTTATTTTAAATTTTGTATAATCAAACGCCTCTCATTATTGAAATCGCGGATTGTTATGAATAGTTATATTCAGGTATTAATAATTAAGTGATTGATCGAAGAGAGACATAATATAAGCCAAAGGCCTACGTATAAAGTCTGTACAACTGCTTACAATCGCAAGTTATTTATAAGCATCATCAAAGCTTTGTATACAAATAGTACTTTTATTTAATTCATAATGTGGTCTTAATTATATAATGAAATGTATAACTTTTTTTTTTAATATATCATGTATGTTTGTTTAAATCATTTTCGCTTAAAATAAGAAAATGACTTAAAAAAATAAAGAATTATTAACTATACGGTATTTGTTTCTTACAGCGTAGTATAAAAGTTGATGCGGTACGGTCCAATACAAATTTCATTTTTGGTTCTTCAAATTTTCAATCCCAAGATAGAGTACATCTCAAACTTGTGACTTATTTGTTGGATTGCGTTGTAACAATAATACATGACATTAAGTTAAAACCATGATAAGCAATTAGTCTTATTTCTAGATTTATTATAATATAATATTTGGTTATTGTATTTATATTTATAACTGAAAAATTCGGAAGATTCCTTTGTCTTACCGATTCGAAAAAATAGTGTCTGTCATACATATTAGTGTGGGTATAAGCCCCCCTTCTGTTGATCTCTATTTGCCGAATAGGGCCTTATACAACAAAACATGCTCGGCTTTTGGTGGGCACTATAATTCACGAATGTCGACATTGTTTCATGAAACACTTTTCCGCAATGATAACCACAATTATGTGTAAGTACATCAATTAGCACTCATTAAGTGAAGCAATTGGACTTTTGCATAACCACTGAAACTTTAAACTATTTCACGGTCTTCATAGAAGATTTGGATATTGGTTTAAAGCTTGGGTGGATCTAACATTGCAAAATTGAGACCCTTCCACTTTTCGTTTTCCCACAAATGGTCATGAGATCACGTTGTTTTCTTTGGTTTCAGCAATCTCATTAGGGTTGAAAGTGTTTTTTTTTGTTCTGATCGCAATAATCAATCATGTAACTTTACCAAAGGCTTTAGCAGACCATCAGCACCTTCATTATTATTATTGTACTTGAAATCATCATGATCATAATAGTGACCATACGATGAGTAAATTTATTTATATTTTCTTACTAGGAACTTCTGAATATGAGAGCAACAGGAACTGATCATTATGAGTTTTCTTAAGCCCGATTGTATTCCTTTGCTTTGCTGTATAACATGTTATTCGAACTTGAAAGCGGTCAACTGCAATTCAGTATGACAAATATATATTTCTTACATTTATGCAACATCGAAAATTCTCACCTTAAGCATGTTTATGGTGTATTTATTTTAAACAAATGCAAGATTCCTTAGCAATTGAAGCAGAAACTTACATTTTTTTCAATGAAACATAACTATTATTCTGTTTGGTCAATCAAAGATACATTATAGAAAACTTAAATATTCAAAAATTGTATTTGCCTCAAGCGATTCCAAAAATAAAGATTGGTATTTTTCTTGGTTTCTGGGCGCATATAACAACGTTTTTTGTGATTGTATTTTCTTTATTCAGCTTGTTACCACTTATTTACTTTTATACATATAGATAATGAATTTAGATCCCAATGTGTACATAATTATAATTGCTTATTGAATATATATGTTCATTAAGGTGCATTTGTATTATAACGATTCCAAAAAATGCGGTTAAAGGATTGAGGGTAGGCTTTTCTGTATGTCTTTTTTATTTGCACGTTTTTTAACGTTGATTTTTGATGCAGAAAACTATAAAATAGGAACAAGAGACAAAATAACCAATAAACAATCAAAATATCGTTTGGCAGCTTTACACTCTTAAAAGTATAGTTAGAAGTCTAGTTACATATTCAAATGAGTAACAGTGTTAACAATATAAATATATTTACATTTGCAAAAAAATGTACAAACAACATGTACCAGGCAACTTTTGCATATAACTTTTGTATTCATTATTTATTATCTTTTCCCATAAAAGAGTAGTGTTAAACAATGCCACATATATTTACTATGACTTAAGCACCTATAAAAGTATGTAGTCCATTTAGACAAAAAACATTTTTTTCTTTAAGATGATTTCAAAGAAATGTCACATTTGAAGACCTCGTTGATTTTTTATTTCAAATTAAAATGTAACCTTAAAATTTGCCAATAATTTTTCTAAAATTGGATTATATCATGAAATATTTACTACCTTGGAAGTAAGGAAGTTAATTTATCAATTTTATTAAGTTTGCAACATAATCAGAAATATAATGCGTTGTATATAAGTACACGTTGCATATTGTTGCCCATTTGTTTTACTATAGTATCATACACAGAATGGTAAGGTTGCTTTAGTTTTACGTTGTTAACTTAACGGAAAACACACACACACCTATTCAATATTACAAGAATAAATGAAGTATTCTCCAATTTACATATTTCGTTTAACAAAAGTAATTTCTTATATGTATACAAGTATCCCATCTGCATAGATCACTATTCGATTATAGTACTTTTCACATAGCCAGAGGCAGACAGGTATACCTCTAATTTAGCTTGGGCTCGTTGGAGAAACCTTGGTGGTCCCACGCGGGGGGGGGGGGGGGGGGGGGGTCTTGTTACGGGTTACGTTTAAAATGGTCTGCCTTTGGTTAATTAAACACTTGTTTATCCATTTCCATGAAGATAAATCGACGTATCACTCATGGAAACATACATTTTTGCACATTGTTTTTAGAATTTTGTTAACAAAACAACATTTAAATTAAAAACACGCCATGCAATCTTTGTTTTATTTCACGTGTGTTACAGAAGAATGCAAGTTATAACCTCACATTACTTTCTCGAATATACACATTCGCAAAAAACGTATAAACATAATATCCATATATATTCCGTCCACTGCATCAAAACCATTTTATATAGATACGACACTTGTGACTATTTAAACGATACTAAAGTAGGTGATGTAGTTCACACATTTATTATTAAAAGTAAGCGTTTTGATACGCAAATTAAGTACAGAACGACTATGAAACTGTTTGTTTCCTCTGCACAAAACAAGTCTTTCCAAACTTGTGTTTTCTGCCCAAGCTATTGCCACTTCATCTCCTACACTTTTCAAATGTCAACTAATGTTTGTACTTAATAAATGTAACTCCATAATTTGAAATTTTCTTCTTTGCCGTATTGTTACTTTAAATCACACTTATGTTCGTCCGATAACATGCAACTGTACGTTTAGCGAGGGAGAAGAACTATGTAAAACCTTGTTTTTTGTTCCAATCCTATTCGAACATGTTCATTCTATAAATGTTGTATGCAATTATATGCATAGCAGTGTTTGTTTTTACAAATAAATATGCTCAAATAGTTCATATCAGGCCGGGCATAAAGTGTCGAAAAGTGTTATGATTTGTACAGA
This sequence comes from Dreissena polymorpha, assembly GCF_020536995.1. NCBI lineage: Eukaryota > Metazoa > Mollusca > Bivalvia > Myida > Dreissenidae > Dreissena > Dreissena polymorpha. The sequence goes on from NC_068362.1 coordinate 59,716,260, forward strand.
TTACCAAAATCATTTATAACACACAGTCAGTATAGTTATTACCGGAATAATCTCTTATGGTATCCGATGTAGATGGCTTCGGTCTTTCTGATGTCACAAGTGATCGGCGATTTGAAAAGTTTGTTTAGTCTTGCTAAACGAAACATGATAATGATGTCTTCATAGAGGGTAACCAACATTGAATGTATTGGTGTTGTGTGAGATAATAGTTTCTTTTACACCTAATGATAAAATATGAAATTTCTGCAGTGAAATAAAAGCAGTGAAAATAAACATATTGTTCTTTTCACCGGTGAAAAGAACAAATTTGTATAATTCCTTTTTCTATTTTTAGATTATCATAAATAATTTTATGTAGATTTTCTATCACGAGTGAATTAAAATCGACATTCGACCGAATCCAACAAATTTTCCCTTTATTTTATGCTTTTTCACCGTTTATTTACATTGAAAAGAGATTAACTGGATAATTTTGGTGGTATAATGACGTCATTTCGTCACACTAATGACGTCATTTTGTGTTTTTAAATGTATTGAGGCACGCCACGGGAGAAATTCTGAGAAAGGGTAACTTTTCAGCGAAAGGGAAACAGCTGTTAATTATTTTCTTGAAAAAGGGGCATAAAAGAAACATAAAATGTGTTCATGTCAGTGTAAGATCGTTTGTTTTTTCACTGCGCCATTCTTGAAAATATATGTTCTATGATCACTCGTGAAATAACAAACGATCTAACACTGGCATGAACAAATATCCTTTATATAGTCTTCATGGGTTGTTCTGTATTTCAGGTATTTAAGCGGCAACAAAATTCAACACATTGATGCTTATGCATTTAGATACATCGATATAAGTTACTTGTGAGTATTTACCTAAGCATTCTCTTTAAAAAAAAGATTTATCTGTGGTTGATTTGTCAGAGAAATTCGGTGTTAATTGTTCGTCGTATACCATTTTAACAAATACTTCCAATTATTCATTATAATTGTGATTAAATAATATGAGCAATATATATATATATATATATATGTGGACTGTTCTTTTGCATATGTACTTTTTGTTCAGGTTGATAGAAGAATGAACATAAATTTACGTCGCTTAAACCAACTAAATTAATTGCTTGTTTCTTGGCAGTGTTTGTGCAGGTGCCAGGATTCGTTAACTGGTTATCTGCAAAGGCATGTTTAAATGCGTCGATAGATTTAAAAATAGGACTGAAATTTCACCTCTGCAACATATTAATAAAGGACCAACGCAGTGATAACCTGCTTATGTTACAAACATAAAAACCGCTTTTTTTTTGTTCTGCACATGAAATTATCAGAGCAAATTAATAGAGGCATATACTTAAATTCATGATTTTCTCTTAATTGAATAAATTAAGCAACTGAAAGTAAAAAGACATTGAATTGTTATCATTGATAACAAATTCATATAGTTCCTTAGTTACACTTATAAAGTGGGTTTTATTTGTGCAATTATCAGCAAATCAATAATAATTGTACCAATTTGCAACAAAAACAAATGTAAGTTCCATCGATTATTTATTGAGTTAAGAACCAAAATGTTGGGATAGTTAAGAATATCTTCTGAGGGTAATTTAAGAACCGTATTATTAAGTATGTTTCTTAAGGAGATGTATGCACATGCCTATGCGTGGATATATTTGTCACGACAAGTTATATGTTGCCAAATGTAATAAGATTCATCACATAATATTTTACAATGGCAATTTTCTTCTCAGACATCTTGAGAATAACCTCATTAAGCAGATTCCATCAACATCGAAAGCAAACCCAGACTTGAAAATGTAAGTACCTTTTAAATTGCCTTGATTCGGATAAAATCTAGTATTATTAGTTTGATGGTGATTTGTTTTGATGTGTGCGCCAGAAAATAAACAAATATTTAAAAGAGCGAACGGTGTTTTTTTACGAATACAATGTGGCACGGTTTCTCCAAAAGTATGTACCTTTGACTTTCTGTCTGATATTTCTTTATGTCATCTTAAATTTATTTAAATTTTAAATAAATATATGTTGCTTTGCTGTTTGAAAGTAAGGCCTCCGTGGGCCATTTTCATTTCTAAATTCTCTTGTCAATCTAAAGTTGGAATTATTGAGTCCAGGGACTCAGTTTTGTTTGTTATCCGGAAAATTTCCCACTTACACCATGCCAGTAAATTTGTATCCTATTGGTAGATAAATTTAAATTGTGTTTGGGGTTTGAGGAACACCATACGTGAAAACGTTTTAAAAAAGAGTGTTCCAACAATAAAACTGATGTAGACACTGCACAAATCATTGTCTTTTAAGAGATGCTACTGTTATGTATCAAGTAAGCGCACTCTCGCTATAAAAGTAGGTCAACAACACTATAGAATAAGGTCAAAGACAACACGGATGCTGAGTAAAATCACTACACCGATATCAACTCAATCTAACATAAACAGAGCAAATATCAATACATACAATCAAATATACTATCACAACAGACTCATTGAGTATAAACGGGCAACGCTATGAGACTTCTGAAAGTAGGTCAGAACAACAAAGACAGAATATCTAATTATCGAAATAAACAGTACCGACTAAACGCCCTGTAATACAGAATAGAGATAATGCAAAAATCAGCTATGACACGTTATACTCGGAACCAGAAAGTCCAAATTCTCGCAATAAAACGATTAAATTTGCTTTTAAAAAATCAATGATCTTCGCAGTGCTGAATCCTGTTAAGGAATGATGCAACTTTCGTTATAAACAAGTAGGTTACATCGCAGTAAATAAATTCGTATGCAAAGGTTTCTGACCAGTAGTTTTAACAAACGGGCAAGTACGCTACAAATATAAATCAATTTAACTCCTGCGTCTTATAACTTATAAAAAAAATGTATAAAGAGAACACGCAATTACGGTGGCACTAAGGTGACATAACCGCTCCAAAAATAAAAAAGATGGGAAAACAGAACTTGTGTTTTCCGCTCCAAAACAAAAAGACTGGAAAACCGAACTTGTGTTTTCCACTCAAAACAAAGACGGGAAAACAGAACTTATATTTTCCGCTCAAAACAATAAAGACGGGAAAACACAAAACAAGTCTGTGTTTCCGTCCTTTTTGGAGCGAAAACACAATCGCTATATTCTAAGCACAAGATAACGGCCAATCACTACTACTACTACTACTACTACTACTACTACTACTACTACTACTACTACTACTACTACTACTACTACTACTACTACTACTACTACTACTTCTACTACTACTACTACTACTACTACTACTACTACTACTACTACTACTACTACTACTACTACTACTACTACTACTACTACTACAACAACTTTTACTACTACTACTTACTACTACTACTACTACTACTACTACTACTACTACTACTACTACTACTACTACTACTACTACTACTACTACTACTACTACTACTACTACTACTACTACTACTACTACTACTACTACTACTACTGTTACTACTGCTACTTCTGCTGCTACTACTTCTACTACTACTACTGCTACAACTACTACTACTACTACTACTACTACTTCTACTACTACTACTACTACTACTACTACTACTACTTATACTACTACTACTACTACTACTACCACTACTACTACTACTACTACTACTACTCCTTCTACTACTACTACTACTACTACTACTTCTACTACTACAATCATGGGTTCTCTGTTTAGTAAATGTGGAGTACCAACATTAAGCTTAATAAAAGTACACACAATAGTTTAATTACTGATTCCTTTGCCTTCAAACGACTAGGAATTCAACTGAACATTAGTAACACACACACACACACACACATCTGCTATGTGGGCATTTTCCTTTTGATAGATTTGATATCGTGAAATGCACAACAAACTCAATATGTTAAAGTTATCACATATTTCATTCACATAAAAAAATCTTTGCTCTACTTCTTACAACGTATGAACAATAAAACATGACTAACAACTATAAATATAAACTGCTCAAAACTTTTATCTACGCCTTGGAACGGTCAATGCAACGCGTTGGGAGTTCAACCCGTTTTTTAAGTAAGCCGAGCCTCGTTTTGCCTTACTTTCACACCAACGGTCATGACCGGGGACAGGCCGGCATAACGCAAAGCAAAACTCTCAAACTAAAGCGACGGGAGCGTTCTCCCAATACGCTTATTAGTAGCCGAATGACCACGATGAACGAATTTTAATAAAACGATATAGAGAACAAAATCTTTCCCTCCCTGAAGCTGTAACCAGATGCCGACAACGCAATAAGGGACAAGCGAGCATATCATACACTTCCATTAATCTGTGGAAGATGCCATAAGTGCGATCATTGGTCCACCTTATCTACTCACAGTGCTTCCCTAACAAAGAGTACGCGAACATTAAGTGATTTTCATCCATTCAATGTATTCAACTATCAAGGTGGTGATGCATTTACACACTTTTTCCAAACAACTATGTGCTTGAAAGATCGTAAATAAGTTTCATCTAAACAACAAAGCATAGCCCTACTGCGTACAGGCTCTGAAGACGAAACAATTACACAAATCAAGACCGTTCTTGTACTTGACATGCATAATGCCGTTTAATTAACATTGATTGTACAACAGTTTATATACATATACATTAATTATGGCATTTGTTTTCAAAAGGTCTTAATTTACAAGCTTTAGTATAAGGGGAATATTTTAAGTATGGAAGGTCAAATTTAAAACGTATCGTTTTATTCGCGTATCAAAGGGTCTCATAAAATATCTTGATATGTTTCAACTGATGTCGTTAAAACGATGTTGTTTAACAGTTATCTAGATAAGAACCCGCTAATCTGCGACTGCCAGCTCATTGAGATAGTACAAGGCGGCCAGCCCAAGCTCACATCCGCCAAGTGTAATGAGCCCGCGCACCTGAAGGGGTTTAGCATATCAAACGTCCTTCGAGCTGATCTCAACTGCAGCACACAGACAGACGGTAGGTGCATTGTTTAAACATTACGTTCACAAACAGTAACAAGTTTATAATTTATGTAATTTAATACATGTTACATATTTAATAGGTGATGCTTACAATCGAATGCATATTCAACGAACTGTATCGCGCGCGTAAAAGGTGTGACGCAGGTCCTCGGAAATTTTGTGCAATATTTACGTATTTTTAATAGAAATATCTCAAATAGTATCACTGAAGTGTTACATTGTAATACACTGTATCTCTGTATCTTTTCAATTTTGAGTAAATAATTTTATATGAAGCGACATGCAGTTTAATGGCGCTCGATATTGAAACATTGAAGATGCAATAAAAAAACGACATAAATATATCGATACTGTAGTTGCGAAACGTACAGATTTAAAGCTCGTCTTTCACCGTACACTTGATTTCGTGAGTTCTTTGAAATTACACCACACAGAGCATCGCGCGCATACACATTAAGGACGGTTTACAAGGTATAATATTTAAATGTTTTTAAGTATGAATTCAATGGTTGCCTGATCCACATACACACACACACGCGACCACGCACGCATGCACATGCACGCGCGAACGCACAAACGCACGCACACACACACATGATACGCCTGGGGTCAAAACTAACTAAGCCCAGGTATATATATATATATATAATAAAAGTAAAAACACGTGCTGGGATTTTAAATATATATTGATATAGCCAACGCGTTTTGCACAGCTCATCAGGGCATACTACAATGTATTATATTACATTACAATGTATTATACCCTGATGAGCTGTGCGAAACGCTTTGGCTATATCAATACATATTTAAATCCCAGACACGTGTTTTACTTATATTATATAATATTCACAATCTAGATTATTACATTTTACGTATATTACTATATATATATATATATATATATATATATATATATATATATATATATATATATATATATATATATATATATATATATATATATATTTATTTAACTTTGTATAACTATATAACTATATATATAACTAGTGTCCTATAATATCAAATCATCGTGTACATGGATGTATAATGTGCGCACTGATAATGGAAAAGAAGAAAATATAGGCAAATAATCGCGTTATTAATATAATTCGAGCAAGGCGGGGCATTAAATGCGCAAAATGAGCCATACGGAAAAAAATGTAAAACGTACACATTGCCTTTTATAAGCACGATGAACCCGAATTTTATTGAAAACAAATTAAATGTTCAATGGAGCCTTAGAAATTATTAGTTTTATTTTAAACATATAAACATCTTTCTTATACACCATAAATTAATTGATGTCTTTTTACTCAATACACATTGTATCAAATATCGATAAACTGCATAACTTAATACACGATCATACAATACTTTTTAAACGAATGAAGTTGTGTTTTGATCTCATGCAATAGGTACAATTGAAGTAAATACTATTTTCAAGTATTTGCTACCACCCGATGCATATTTTTCGGAGTAGCTGTAATAAGCCAGCTTTTCACCTTACCTGACCTATGTTAGTGTCCAATAAAATTCAAATAAAATTTCCCGCGACTACACACGAATGAATACACTTCATTTAGTCCGTTGGCTGATTTGAGCATACCATCAGAACATTGGAAACATGAACGCGTCTTTGTAACACTGTTTTACTGCGTGTTCAGCATGAAACAATTTTATCTCTAATGAAAAGGCTTAATAGATTTAGTACTGACTTCCATATTCCTGTCAACATGTTAACATGTCAAAGTATAAAGAGCAGTGGAAGCGTGACCTAACTTTAATGTATGCATTTCAACCCGCGAGGTATCAGGGTCAGTTCGCGGCCAGTGTGTGTGGATGTCAGAGTTTAAAAATTTACAGGTCATCGCTGCTTCTTCATGACTCTCTTATGTGCTAAACTGAGTTCGTGGTCAGTAAAATAATCGTTATAAAATAAAGACACTATCGCGTGAACTAGGTGAACTTGAATTTTCTTTAGACCAGAAAGATGTTCAATGAAGATATTGAGCGATATAATTATGGTATGTCAATAATAGATTCTTAATGTGTTTTCAACAATACCATGATAAATATTATTTTTAATTAATTTAACAAGAATTATTCCACCATATTGGCCAATGTTTTAAGCATAAGCGCGATGATTCTCGATACTGTTAATAATCGAATCAAATAGCAATGCCCGACAAACCACTAAAACAGGTTTGTTCGAAGAACGCGCGTATAAATATTTAACATATGTGCGGATACTTCGCGTGTGGCCGGTTGACTCATATGTTTTAATTTCACTTCCATTCTTCTTTTGGTTTTCTGTTTTGTATATATAGGTTTATAACCAGTAATATGTAATAAATGTACAATAAACCGCGAAAACTCCGCGTAACATCCTGTACTACGTGTGATGCAGCTAAGAACTGCACAGAAAAAGACATTCGCTATCCTTGATCTCATTCATTGAACTCTTTACCTTTCACAAACTCCAACCACAATCAACGCCGTATATCTTTTTTAAAGATATTTCTTGTTCGATCTGTGTTCAAACATCACAATAATTTATATAATCAAATAAGAAGCCGAATGTTAACAGCGATACTTTTAAATTTACCTACCGTTTATTTACTTTTTTAAATATTAAGTAAGCAAACATACGTATATTAAGTTCTTTGCAATTTAGCTGGTACTTAAAACAAGCAAATGCAACATATAAATTATAACGTAATACTTGAAACAGATGATTTACTTTCGGCCCCTAGAATATGTTCCCTTGAAATATATTGCTTTTACCCGATAATAAGCCGAAATCATATGAAACATCTTACTAATTGCTTAAGTTAGTAGAATAGCCTTTTTATCTATTTAAACGCGATTCCTAGACGAAAAATAATAGACTAATAAAGAGTCTTAACATTACATTCTATTAAATACAAGGCGTAGTATATGCAAACGACTAGTCTGATCAACAAAGCGACTGCTAACATTGCTTTTAATAATTTCCACTTAGTTTTACAATCGGATTTGTAAAAACACATAACACCATCAGGTATTGTCAGACCCACGGTTTGGTCCGACTTTATAATACGTAGTTTCGGTTCGCAATGATGTTCAATAACATTCGAATCTTAAAGTGGCCTTTACACATATTTTGGATTTTGAAGTCTGTCATTAAATGCTTCATACAAAATGTATTGATAAACGTAAACACTGGATCTAAAAAGCTCCAGTGAAAAAAGAAAAAAAACTAAAGAAAGAAACATAGTAACCCTAAACTGGGCTCAAACAACTAACCCCTGGAGTAAAAGTGTATCACTTAGACCACTCGGCCATCCGTGCTCATACAAGCAGTGTGGTATTTTATTGTTTATATAAGCAATCCTCGTAGTTTCACAAAATATAACGACAGCAATAGAACTCTCCAAATTATTCAATCGTTTCGCTTCGCAACGCCTTTTAATTTTCAGGGTTTTAAATAGTCAAACGATGCACATAATGGATATTTTAGAGCATGGTCAATGTTTAATATTAGTGTATCCTCACACATATCATAACTACAGCGATAATTTGCGAATCTGAATTTTTTTTTATTTTGTCAATTTACCAAAACGTGAAAATATCCCTTTATGTCTCAATGCCTTTTTACGGTTGTAAAGATCATATCCAGCATTTTAGCGTCCTGTGTGACTTTTCTCCCTAACATACGAAGAATCGAGCCCGCCTCATCCTGCTCTTAAGTATTGAATTATGCAAATGTATTGAGCTATATATTAAATTATTTAATTTGCAAATTTAAGGGGCCTTTTCACGCCTTAAGCGATAGACTTATTCTCCAGGGGTCATTGGTTCGAGCCAAGTTGAGGGTTACGTTTTTTCCTTCTTTAATTTTATTCAGTTTTTTTTAATGGAGCTTTTTAGATAAAATGTTTACATTTATTAATATACAACATTTAATGACAAAATTCAATACGTGCCAAATTATGTGAAAAGATTCCTTTATATTCATAATTACATAATTTCCACGAGGAGTTTCATTGGTTTTATGATTGACAATGACGTGTTTTTCAGTTTATTTGATTGGTTTAATGTATAACGTAATAAACTGGACATTACGTCGCGAAAATGATGCGAAAACAAAATAGTTCATGCAATATGTGTTTACATATTACCAAAGTTATATACCCAATACAAGAATTGGATTCTAGTCGCTTTTTATGTTTTGCTGACGTCCTATTTGATGGTCAAATTGTCGACATCAATAGTTGTGGTCACTCACCAAACCCTTCAGTCCCGTTTAAAGGTTTCAAAATGATACGTTTAGATATTCAATATTCAAAACGCCCTTAACATGAAAACAATTAATGTTAACAGCATACCCTTAATGAAGAAATAACAACAACCATGCCTTGATGTGATTCCCTTATACAACCGAATGTTTTGCCATAACACAGTCGATTATGGGATCTGTTACTTACACATCAACTGCTTTTATTTCATTTGTTTCTTTGTCGGCTTATTCTAAATGTTATAATTTTATTAACACTTGTACAATAAGCAACGCAAATGTGTGATGCAGAAAGGAAATGTTCACATCTGAGATCTAATGTTTTGCAATATGAAATGTTAATGGTACCACTTTCTTTTTATCCTCTGAAAAAACTGTAGAGGCGTCAACATCTCAAGCGCCTGAATCACAATCGACTGCCTCATCGACTACGGAATCGTCGACATTGACTGCCTCATCGACATTGGTGTACATAGGCATTGGGGTCGGTGTCGTTGTGTTGGCTGTCCTCACTGTAGCAGTTTTTGTCATCATTACCAAGAAGTAAGCTTAAACGTTACTTGTCAGTATTACATATATATATGTGTATATATATATATATATATATATATATATATATATATATATATATATATATATATATATATATATTATTTATTTATTTATTTATTTATTTATTTATTTATATATATATCTATATATATATATATCGAGAGAGAGAGAGAGAGAGAGCGCGAGAGCGCGCGAGAGCGCGCGCGCGAGAGCGCGAGCGCGCGCGCGCGAGCGCGCGCGCGCGCGCGCGCGCGCGAGCGAGCGAGCGCGCTCGCGCGCGCTCGCGCGAGCGCTCTCGCTCTCTCGCGCTCGCGCTCTCGCTCGCTCTCTCTCGCGCTCTCTCTCGAGCTCGCGCTCTCTCGCGCTCTTCGCTCTCTTCTCGCTCTCTCTCGAGCTCTCTCTCTCGCTCTCTCTCTCTCTCTCTCTCTCTCTCTCTCTCTCTCTCTCTCTCTCTCCTCTCTCTCTCTCTATCTCTCTCTCTGCCTTTTTACTATATAATTCCACTTTATACATAAAGATTGTAAAGTTCTATTTATATTGTAATTAAATAATTAATTAATTACTTCATCCGCTCATTCATTTAGTCATTCATTCATGTATTTATTTATTTATTCCTCAATTCATTTATTCATTTACTCATGTATTTATTATTTCAAGTAGTAATTCTCGTTTTCATTCATTTCTTCATCCAATAATTAATCAATTAATTAATCAATTTATTTATTTATTTATTTATTTATTTATATAATAATTAGTTAATGTATTTATTTTAATTGATATTGATATTGAAGACGCCGAAGTCAGTTTTCCCGAAGCTTTCCAACGGCAGTCAAACACAACTCAGTTCCGTCCCAGAATGTGCAATGCAACCCAGTGGTAAATATTTGTATATGAAATTGCTTTAGGCGATCCGTTATGTTGATGATTCAACGAAATTGTACAACTATTTAAAAAAACACTATACACTGTAGCTATTGAGGAAATATCGTTATAGTAAGCCACTCATCATTGAATTTTGGGCTTACTGCCTCGTTGCCTGCCGAACTTGTTGCCAGGTAAACGCTCAAATATTGTTAGCTTTTAAAATCACGTATTTTTGTAGGTACATAACATTTCTTAAAACTTGAATCTGCTACGATCAAATGGTCCGTCTTTCGCACACATCACATGTAATCCAAATATTGTGTTACGACATGCCAATTTATTAAAATGTACGTTTTCTTACTAAATATTGAAACATAGAATTATAAGAACAATACAACATGTAAATGCAGTTGTATTGCACGATTGAGTACATGAAAAAAGTACTGTAGACGATTACGCACTCTTACGCACTCTTACATTGTAATGACGTCAATGTTTTATTCAAGTAACATTCCAAAATGATAGTAATTAAAATGTAAAAACAGACGTTATTAAAATGATTGCAATTAAAACCAACGAAACGGTTGTGAATGTCCGAATTATATAGTATTTTATGGGTTGATTATTCACACGAGATGGTATTTGTAGGGATTGCGCACACCTAAAACTATATATATCCTCTATATATTTTCCTAACATCATCGTGATGAAAAGGAGCCAGATCCCACTGTCCTTTCTGTAGAGGAAAGCGATTATCATACACTTGCGGACCTTGATCTAAGGGGAAGCGTTTATCATGACATTTCGGACATCGATGTGTATTCAAGCGAGTATGATGCCATAGCGGATGTTCCAGGGACGAGCCTTCAGTCTAACAGGGCACTTCCCCCAATACCGGGCGCCATAAGCGGCTCGGACGATGGTTACCTTACACCGTTGACTGCAAATCGTAGGAGGAACGCATCACTGGAAACGAAGGACAAGCCGTTACGTCAAATGGATAACACTTTGTACATAACACCAGTGACAAGAGAGCTTTCAGTGGGCATGCATGCAACACTAAAAACAAAAGACAAGCCGTTACGCCGAGCGAGTTTCCCTTTGTATAAAACAACAGGGACAGTAGATTTGTGTATGCACAAGTATTCGACCCTGTAAAGTTAGGATGAATAGTTTATTTTGTAAAATAAAAAAAATAATTATGTATATGAAAATAAATTATGAATCGAAATTAAAAATACCAAATTTAAATTCCATTTGTATTAAAAATGCTAGCATAGTTTGTACTCGCTAAAACAGGTAGCTGTATATTTATTTTTCTTTAATTAGACCCATCCGATTTATTTGACACAAATCATTAACCGGTTAACCTTTTCCCGTAACCGGTTATTAACCGGTTAACCGAAACGCCTTTAGTAGTTAAAATGATTTAGAGTATGTAAAAAATGTCATACCGCTCGAACCGCTCTGTAAAAGCAATTTCAAATTTGAAATCGCTTGCGTTGATAACGTGCCAGTGTCGATATAAAATGTACTATACAAATTATTTTCATAATTTTGTAAATGTATGCTAAATATTTTATTTATTTTTCCTGCGTAAATGCATAGGAGTAAAAAATTAAAGAACCACCCAATGTTCATTTTTACGTGTTATTAACTTATTTTTTGGTTGGGTCGCTTATATAACGTTCGCGTCGTTCCGATCACAAACATGGCGTGTTCCTTTGTTCATTCTGTTATAATTTTTGAAACTCAAATTGGCTTAATATACAAATGTTTTTTCCCTTCCAATGAGACGTAAATTGGTGGGTTTTGTGTGTTCAACTAATCCGCATCTCTTCTTATTCGATAATTGCATATTTTGTTGTTTGCATTTTAGCGTTTGTAGCCGAAAATGTTTCGTTTAATTTTCAATGTACAATAAAAATGTGCGTAAAATAAAGGACACAAATGCAAATTAAATTAATTTTGAACGAAATGTAAGATGAATATTTAATATAATCAGTACATTTATTTAATAGCGAAGAAACTAATTATTATGAGCTCAAATACTGATAGTTACGTATGTTTGTTAGCATACCATAGCGCGCAAATTTTACGCAATTACACACATACTAAATGTAACGGGTTTATCTTTTAAATATTTTTAATTGATGTTAAATTTATTTAATTAGCTTATAATTTGCTGGCATTGCATGGTAATGGTCGAATCGTTGGGCGTACATTATCATAATGATATTAATTTTTGATAAACAAAAACGACGGTAACTCGTAAAGATTATAACTACGAATGCAATTTTTCATAAAATTGTTACTTATAAACACGGTATTTTCGCGAGCAATCAGTGTTTGATTTTGGTTAACAAAACATCAAAATAAGCCGTCCAATCTTTTCAACTGTTTTGTATCGCGAGTTCAATAAACGTGTCAATTACGTCTTCGCTAACAGCTACCACTCACCGCAGTTCGCTAGTTAAATTTTAGCGAGACAAAGGACCAATAGTATCAGATCAAAACATACCCCATATATGTTATCATAAAGGTATTGATTAATTGCTTTATTACTTTTAATGTTGACGCGTTATTTATTACCGGCGATGGTGCGGCATGTTGTTCTTACTAGTTCCCAGCGCAAGTTTGCAGTATGTCACGCGAAAAAAGTAAACTCGTACGAATTATTCCATGAAAAAACAACATAATCAAATTTTTTTTTCATGTTAACCTTTTCCGTAAAAATGTAACCGGTAAACTGGTCGTTTCGGTAGGTTAACTGGTTAACCTCTTGCATCCCTAAAGGAAACATATGGTTCATACTGAAGCGTAAGATTAAACAAACTGTATAACCTTAACACGAATATTGTTGGTACTTAGATCAATGAACTGCATATTGTGTAAATATATATTTTTACTTTATGTTTTCCTTTACCTAAATATTTGTATATTGCGCATATGTTTACATTATTCATGTAATTTCCCCTGAAATTTAATAACTGTAAATGGTGCAAATGTGTATCGAATTTTAAAGGGGGGAAATTTTGTGTGCATATATTTTGGCCATTATTTGTTAATGCTATAAATAACATTTACTGTATTTTCACATGTATTTAGTTATTATGTTATCACATATAAGATATATACATTCCTCATTTAAATGAATTTTATAGTGCGCATATGTATTTCGATGTTGCTTGATTTCCTGTAAATCAACTGCATAATGTGCACATGTATTGTTTGCAAAAGTCTTGAGTTACACGCAAGTATTAACTATATTCCTATATTTTACAGATGTATTTATATATGTATCGACATTGTTTTTAGTTACATTGTTTCGTGTGTTCTAAAGATAATGATTGTCATATTTGGATTGACCATGAATTGTATTAGTTTGGTTTTAAGGAATAAGTTATTACCTATAATGGGAACAACAAAAGTACTTCAAGTGCATGACAATAACTGTTTCCAATTGTTAGAGAAGTTAATGTTGCATGAACATATTTTGCCTTGCGCTTCATTTAGCGTTTTGAATAATATGATATCATTTTAAAATGTACAACTAAATGGACCTTTGCTTGATCGAGTGACGTATTTTTAATAGTCTCGCGGTTTAATACCAAGCCTGTCGGAAATTAAAAATAAAATTAGTTAAATTTAAAGTATAATCTTTGTTGTGATATCTTCACAAAAACTCAAGGAACCACAAGTAAACACTCACATCCAAATATAAATTCTTACATTTGCGATCAGATAAATGTTAAGGGATTTTGTTTGAAAACATCAGCAATTTCATTTAAGGAATTTATCGTTTTTGAGAGCACATTAAGCTTGTATCGCCATTTCAGAGGGAGAAAACATCTCTTCAAAATATAACTATTAACATAAATCCTCGGCATGCTTACCTTTTATTGGTTGAGCACTGTTATGCATAAGAGTTCTATATACAAGTATGTCGCCTTACTTTTTGTGCTGCCAAATTAAGAGTTAAAATATATCAATACTTGTGTTGCACTCTCATGTTAAAACAATTGTTGAAGTTATTAATGATTTCCACAAACAATTGTTCATTTTGATTTGTGATGAACTAGATGAACTCAATGCATGGTAGTACTTATATATATATTTTGAACAAAAGTCTGAACTAAATAGTGGACATTATGGTATTTTATGGTTATGTCATACCGTTGATAAAGGTAATGCGTGCAAGTGCTAAACATATTAAATATTTTTCAACAAGCAAGTCGAATTTTTCCCGTCTTAATTTTTTTTAGTGGCAATTGTATCAATGAACTTCGTGAGCATTTTTTTATACAGATTTCGATTCAAATCAAAATAGTTGCTCTTCATGGTAACTTCATTTTTTATTTATATATTTAACTTTATTTCGTTAAAGTCAATATATAGAATGGCCGAATGGCGGTTAATTATATTTTTCCTTAGACATGGGAATTGTTGTATTTGTAGTACACACAAAAATGTAATATAAATTTATTTTAATTTGTACATTATGCTTTACTGTACTAAAATGTAATTTTCTTATACGTCCAGTCTTTTTTTTCTATTACCTTATCATGTATGGTACGTACTTTTGTAGAGCAATAACTTCATATCTGTATTGTAACATTTCGCTAGTAATTGTTTACTGATTATAATAAAACTGAAGATCATTCAGAGATTTACACACTTAAATTTATATACACAAACGGTATTATTGATCGGTATCACAGGGTAGATTTGTATAAAATACACTTTTACCATGCAATGTTTTTGTCTTAATACAAATCTATCTTTTATTCTCACATTTTAACCAGATTTGTACGTTTTGAAAAACAACGCAGTCATTATTTGTTAAAGCATATCTTTGCTGTCGCGTGCTGTCGCGTGCATTTTTTTCTAGTCGTTTTTTTCACGCAAGCATACTCATATTGCTCACAGTTTTGACGATTCACCTTCCAGATTGGTAAGAAACAGAAACCGTATTTATGTATACACTATTGTCTATATATCTTGTTCATACTATTCTGCATAGGACGCATTAGTCCCTTCTATGTTTTTAAGGTATATATTCGAACACGTATGTATAAATTGTTTGAAGGGACCATGTCAACACAATTTGTTCAACTGTAGTAGACATATCTTAAAATATAAAATTGATAACATCAGTAAATGAAATTTGATTATAATAAACATGTAATTGAAATAACTGTAACTTGCTGAGAATGAGAAAACAAAAATGTAGATCGTTATTGTTGGACTTTTGTTGTAGTTTACCCCTACCACACTGTAAACCTTTTACTTTTAACATTGTCCGTTTGATTTATTATTTAAAATATGTTTTCATTTTATTATTTTAGTAGATTTCTTATGTATTAATTCCTTTAATGCTGTATTAGTATGTTGTACATTTGTATATTGTTTGAATTGATGATTTCTTAAAATTCTTAAAGGTCCTTTTAAGACGGGTCATTCGTTTCGGGAATGTAATCTGTTGGCATGTACTCTCACGATTAATAAATCAAATTCTGTCCTACAGTATATTACAGTATAATAAAAATTGCATCTTTCTTAGAGTTTATGTTTGTTTGTTTTAAGCCAAACCAACAACTTACTTAACTTAGAACTAGTGAGTATTCACATGATTATTGTTTTAAGATAATGAGTCATGTAAGTTTGAAATTGACGCTCGTGTAACAAATGTAAGTCAATCACATCACACATGCAGATATGTAACAATATGATATCGCCCCTCTATACCGGCATCACAAATGTAACTTCCCATAACAGTTAGATATCTTTACCGACGTCCAAAATGTTACACTCAACTACAGTTGTTTCACTACTATATCGCCAGTTATAGCTGGCATAACCTAAGTTATTATTGAGCACAAAAGCTATATTGCAATACGATATATCCAGTCTACACTGACATCATAAATATTTCTCCCACAACAGTGATGTATTAATGAACATGTCTACGACATCTTCACTGGCATCTCAATTATCAATCATAAAAACATGACATAACAAGTGTATACTGAAATCTTATATGTTTCTTTCCACAACAGCTATGCTATAATATCGATACTATTTACTGACAAATATTAGTCCCTAAAGCGGTTAGGAAACCAAGCGATATCGACAGTTTGAATTGACATCGCAGATGATGCTCTTCACATAACAGCTTTTATACAATATGATAAAATATGATAACGCTAGTATATAAAGTATATACTGACAACACAAATGCTACTTATAAAACTTTACCATATGCTAGCGCCATTTTATACTGATTTCTGTATTGCAGCCAGATTATGGCTGTATCTTTTTATCTCAGATTATGGCTGTATCTTTTCCGACTATACTTGCATAACGCATATTTCGCCCCACAAAAGCTGTTTAACAATATGATATTTAAAGTCATCAATGACATCTCAAATATCAATCCTCAAAACAGATAGTTTACAATATGATATAACCTGTCTTTTTCTACATCGCAAATGTTAATTCCCAAAACAGCGTAGCAATAATATGATATGGTAAGTACAACTAGAATCACAAACAAGTTTGTTCTCACTAGAGCTACATCAAATTATGATATCTATTAGTATGATATTACTGATTATAAAAATTTAATCTCATAAAAAATGTTAGTCGTCAAATCGGTTTGGAAAAATACTGATAACGTCAGTCTTAATTGACATCACACATGTTTATCCTCATATCAGATTTCTAAAAATAAAAATGATATACGCGGATGTTTTGCAACCTGGTATGCGGACGCTTGTTTGTCTGTAGTTGTTTCGGTTTGTATATGTTATTCTGAAACGAAAGCCTTATTATATGAACACCCGAACGATCAGGCGGCGGTCGGTTATTCGGTTGGACGGTCGTTTTGATATAAGGGAATATGTGCGGCGTGGTATATTTATGTCCGAAGCATATCTTTGTACAATCAAATGTTAAATATAAGACATAACGTAGTCATGTAATTTATTCATTATGATACATTTGAAACATATTAATGATACGACAATATTAGTTAAAGAAAGCATTTCGATCAAATATATGTTCGTCAATCTTAGGCATTTTACCACTATCGATATACACATTGACTAATTAGTATTTGTCAAAATCAATCATCTACATATAGATAAAGTGGTCACATGGTGTATATATTAAATACATCCCGTACATGAAAATGATTACGGTCATCATGCCTCGATAGACAGGTGTCAAAGTTATCATGTCTCCCGTATATGGATCCCGTGCGTATTGGCGGCTGTCTGACTAGAATGTCGTGTTTATCAATGGAAAACAGTATACGGCAGCACAAGAGAAATGATAAAGATGTTTATCATGCTATACGTGTGAAATTCGTTGCACATTTCCATAACATAAAAACGCGCACAATAACAGCGATTTGAAATTAAACTGCATGGTAGTAACATATTTTATTGAAAAGAGGCGCAGTAGGAGGCGTATAAAAGAACCCTATAACAGAACTATTTATTGGATTGAATGGTCTTTAGTTAATTTTGTATACTTACGATTTTGACACATATATGTTATGAATCACACATTTCCTTTTTAATTTGATTACTAATTAGAACTTGCAAAGACTTACTCGCACAGTTGATATGGGGGATGTAAGTCTATTGCTGGCTGTTGCAAACGAATTTAGATCATACTACGGCGGTCACTTTTAACATACTAACACATTTCCCAGTTCAGCCGGTTTAGCTTACGCTATCAACTGAGAACTGCCATTTTAGAATCAAAGGTTAGGGCTAAATCGACATAAGAACAGTTAAAAGACCCCACAAAAGTTATGTGGACGGTTCAGTATTCTCACCAGGCGAATCTCGGATGTGTAGTCCTACACTCTTCGTACAGAGCTTGCCAAATCGTCTCTCGTTAACATTATCGATGCTTTTCAGCTTAAAATAAATACATATATATAATATAGTATTATGTTTGCACCGATTACATTATTTTTAGTATCGGTTGTGTACCCGGTAAAAATTAGCAAGTATTTATTAATGAGTTTTGGTTGTTTACGCACTACAAGTTAAAATGTATGCATACCATTAGCATCATTTTACTGGGTATTTGGCATGTACCAGGTAAGGTATGTTGCAACTTAACCTCTGAATTGCAAATGGTGAATACACATCTAAACAAAACCACCTTTGGTCTCGTCTTGATCAGTTCATCTCGCAGGACAAGGACGTCCTGGATGAGATTAAGGATTTTCTGTCTCCTCTTGCCCAACCGTAGTAGACATTTGAATACGAAAGGTTTCGTCCACAATTTATTGAGGTGCTGATAGCGTCAGTCAGACGAATATGGACGACACATGACTGCTTTTTATATCAAACTTCTATTACGTTTCATCTTGAAAGTTTTAATACGATTTTATTTAAAGTGTTTTGTATGGTGTACACCTGCTGCTGGACCGCCGTACTGTTACTTAGATTGCTAATGGATAATTTGTTGACTTTGCTTTACTAATCTACAAAGATAAAACTCGTGGAACTACAACCATCCACAAAACTAAATATTCAAAAATAACATCGATCCACAAAGCCTGCCGAAAATGTTAAATACAACTCAATGAAACTCTTCTTTCGTGATCTATGCTGATGCACAAGCTCCTCAAGCTTTATGTCATGTGACTTTAGTTCAGAAACTAGCCAACTCCAACCGCAACAGTTTGACGTATGATGACAAGTTTTGCCGCCTCTGCCCCTATATCCCAAAGGGTACAGTACGTTAAGAAACATTCCTTTTCGGCACCATACTTGGCTTTTCTTCCCAGTACATCTCGTGATTTGGGGTTCTGTTCTTTTATTAACAGGCCATCCAACTCACCTTCCTTCGGGAAAGATTACAGTTTGGACTTCCAACACGTGGGTTAATGTGTAATGTATCACAATTAAGCTATACTTTACAAATGCGCGAGTTTTCGAGGGCCGAACTTGCGCATTCCAATGCAACATGTGCTTCACAGACACATAACTAAACAGGACGTTACTCACCCACGCCATCAACAAATCGCAATCCTTTAACCCCTTAACAGCTGCAGCCGCACAAGAAAAAAGTTAATATCATGTTAAACATCAAATTTATATTTTGCACTCTTAAGAAGTTATGACCCTGAACTTGTATTGTTATTGTCAACCGATTACAGCTATCGGTTTTCGCTCGGATGCAAGGACACTTTGTCACCTCGAATATTCAAAAATCATTCTTCTATTTTTATAAATGGGGAATGTCTTTATAATAAGCTGAACATTTCTTTTGGGCCGAACTAAGGGTCCTTACCTTTACCCACCACTTGATATCTTCATATACAGCCCGTGCCAGGTGTAATCGTGATCTTTAATCGTCTATACCACATTGTCGATCAGTACAATCTCTGTGTCATTCAGCTTTGAAAATTTTTGATCATGGTGCGTCTCTTTTCTTGCAATGTGCTTAAAATTTCCTGGCTGCAAAGCTGACATTATATATGCTTGCCTTATAATTTATATTTGTTTACCATAACTATGGCTATTTTTTCAATGGATGTTATTTCTTTGATGCTGTCTTGATTATTGGCGCATATTCTTCAGTTTCAATCTTTGAGACTTTTCGTTTGTGTAGTGGAACTTACCAACCAAATTCAGCGTTCAATTAGTATCCTAAAAAGATAATTTATTTTTGTTGGTCCTTACATAACAGGTATTTCTGCTTACAGCCTGGAAACATTTTTCAAACTTGAGATATAGCTTTTTCTGTCAACAAATCTAAAACTTTCCTTCCTATTACTTTAGCTGATTTTAAAGGCATATTTCTAATCACTTCTACATCATCAGCTAATCTTCCTCCATCCAATGAAGAAACTTTCCGCAGTCTCCTCTTTTTTTAAAAACGTCGCGAGAAAACAAATCATAGAAACTTACAATCGTTTCTTGGGCTCTTAAAAGTCATCAAAACTATACAAATATTTGAAACACTTCAATGGTGCCTGCGGCTATGGTTCCGAGGCCTAAGAAAATGAATACACACCAGCGCCTATAAAAATGATAACAATTCCAAAGAATGTCATACTGGTTACGCAAATTAGCATTTATATGCAACTATTTTGAAATCATATATGTGTTTTCATACAAATATTTGGTCAAGACTGTCAACACCGTTCAGTTTAACAACCAAAACTATACAATGGCATTTTGAGAAGTAGCATCAGTCAAGCATCTTTTTATAAAATATGAAATACTATGGTAGACGTTTAAACGTTTAGTAACTCTTTAATTTTGATGATTTTTCATTTAAACTGGGATTTTTTTATCAATGACCAGACATTGTTTCCAGTTTAACTAATAATTTTAAGTCAAATGTCGATGGTATTTATATTCCACTTTACTGCATTAAGGCATTGGCGAATTTTGAACTATTGTCGAAGGCCAATCTAACACTTTTGTGTATATGGTCGGTGGTACAGTGAGTACTCTGTCACGACGCGGCATGGACATTTTATAATTGAATCTTAAATGTGCGTATATATAAAGAGAACAAGATTGGCATTTTTTCTTTCAAAAATTAAAAATAGACATTGATAAAAAAGCCTCATGCTCAGTCCATAATGCTCATATCATTCAACAGAAAGAAACAATTTGAACAACTGTGTGATCTTGAACGACCAATGACAATTTTTTTTAAATTATTTCGAGATCACAACAGTGGTTTAAAACTTCATGCGCATGTAGATATTCAAAGTGTTTATTATAGTTCAGTCGGGGAAAAAGTTACCGACATTTTCATCAACATTAATACAGGACGAAAGATTCAGTATAATATAATATATTACCACAAGATTAAAAGAGAGTTTTTATTTACAAAATAATGCTATATATACAATCTGCGCTCGTTGTCTTTAATGAAATAAACCCATTTGCGTGTATCGGGAACAAAATCATGTAAAACATGATTATGAAATGAATTTTAAGTTTGGGCTTCAAAAAATGTCTGCATGGTGTTCTTTTTCAATGCAACTGAAACATTCAAGCAACAAGGACAGATGACAGGTAAAAATGGCTTCGCACTGAATGTCTCGGTAAACTATTCCTATATTAAAGCTTTTGATTTTTGCAAGAAGATGCAGTCATTATAACGGTATAAAAATGACTCTGAACCTTTGCGTTCCTGTTATTCTCATAACCATCTAATGAAGTTTTCTTTGAGATTCAATCCATATATTTTTGCCAATAGCACAGCAAAACAGCAATTTAAGGAGAAGTTTCCAAATCCCAAGAGGCCATGTTTTCAAACGGTATGCAACCATTTTAGCAACTTCCGCGAGTGTGGCTGACTCATTTGAGAAACCGGAATTTTCCCAACACGCCTATCCAAGTAACTCATTGTTCACGGAAGTTATTTCAGAATAACTAAAAGGTGTGGCTGCTATAGTTGCCAATATGGTTTTTCCGCTTTTTTACCTTTTACATCTGGTGCGGAAAGAACTGTTAGAATTCCGCGAGATTATTTCTTGCCATTCAAATTTAACTTAAATATTTTGTCAATGTGCAAATATTTATATGACAGTAAACAGTTATTTGTACCTCGCGAACTGTTGATGTTGCCTTGTGGTTTTGAGAAAGCTGAAGTACTCGGCAGAAACCCCAACCGTCCGGTCTGGAAACCACTAACCAAAACCAAACTTCCCGCGCGGTTGTAGAGGGGATTGAACCCGCGAGTGAAAAGCGTGTCTACAAACCTCTGTTAAACGGACAGCAAAACTATTTATGTTTATAGAACTCCAAGTCTATCGTGTACAATGAACCGGAACCAATAAAATAATTATATGCATTTTCAACTATCTGTACTTACCTGTTGTAAAAATATAATTTCAGAAATAGTGTACACACGGTGGGATAACACTTGTGTAAGTTCACCATCCTTTGACTATTCGAGGTTAAGATGGATTTTGCGCACCGAATCTCAACAAAAATTAACAAGGTCTTGAACATTTTTCTTAGGTGTGAAGCGCCGAGACGGGGGAGGGTGTGGGAGGGGGTATTACCCCTGTAATAAGGGGGATTGGCTTCGCCATATTTGTTAAAAAATGAAGACGCCATTTGGTGGCATTTTACTCGATTTTTACATTATTTTGAATTCGCCAAGACCCAGTCAGAGTTCTTTGATTTATTGATTGGATAGTGCAAAACATTAATTAAGTTTTTTTGCGGCGGTTTGTGCACCTGATATCTCTTCGGGTACTATACGACAATATTTGTAAGCATTGGAATGCTTTCCCCACAAGAACAGTGATGACTGAGACATGAATTAACCATTTCACAATGACAAAGTTAAACGTCGGAAAGAAAGATTGCCGAGCCGGAAACTCGATCTTCCGTACCATTGTTTACAATTGGTTAAAAATTGGGTATTGGTCGCTAGGCGGACACCATATACTTTACACCACGGCGACCTGTTATTTGAAGCATAAGTATAAAAAAGTGAAAATGTTTGCCATGGTCAATTCTTTAAAAAAAACAGGACAAAATGTTTTGATAAAGGGGACACTGATTTAAAAAATAAATGAATTGATTCGTTTATGACTGTATTTAATTCTATATAAATTATAATGCTTATAAAGCGTAAAACAATAAGATAGAATTAGTTAATTAACATTTTAACAGTACAACAATACTATTGATTGAACTGTATGTAAAATGTCATTTCAAATAAATATATGTTTATGTGTTTGGAAAAATAAAAAATATTGTGTACAAAACTGCGTAAAAATCATTAAACACTCATAAAACGCATTAAAGTATTTTATAAAAGACATAACATTATTATGAAACGAATTTCTCAAGAAAAAAATACAATCCAGTTACTGGTTGGGTTTTTTATTCCGT
The DNA here is from genome assembly GCF_020536995.1 of Dreissena polymorpha. Lineage (NCBI taxonomy): Eukaryota > Metazoa > Mollusca > Bivalvia > Myida > Dreissenidae > Dreissena > Dreissena polymorpha. The sequence continues at coordinate 59,739,849 of NC_068362.1, forward strand.
CATTATGAAAGGGTTATCCAATGTGTATAAAATATTATTTGCATCATCGAAGACGGCAAACATCTTAAACAAGTAATTGCATAGAATCGCACATATAGCAGAAAAAGCACAGGAATAATCGAATGATAGCAATGATATACACATTAATAGACATTGAATTGTCTGAATTTGATATATAGCATGATAACAATATATGTATCTTCTTAAGTTTCAGAAATATATGTTTTAAATTATCATTTCAAAACCTTACTTAGTACGTTACTAAGGCTCAATCGGTCTTTATCGGCTCGGGTACTACTTTAATGTACCCCGGGGACTCTTAAGTATACTTATATGTAACCCGGGTACATAGAATTTACTTAAACGTACCCGGGAATTCTAACGCTAAATTGGTCGTTGTCGGCTATGTTTTTTCAATTAATGATTTTCATATGTATGTCAATATTATGTTATAAATGGCCTCTATATTATTGAAACTCCTACTAAAAAACAAATTGAGGCAGGATTTGTTCAAAGATTGTTTTGTTTTTGTATTCCGTAATGCGTTTTACGACATCGGAATTTGGGCGGGGATAAAACTCAGGTACAGTCTAAATTGGCCGGGTTTGTGTTAGTATATTTTCCGTACCTGGAGTACATTTGAGTATACTTACTTGTACCCGGGGTACATTTAAATAGAACCCGAGCCGACAATGACCATTCGATAGTAACTAAGCGGCCATACTTTATTATCTTTACCCATGCATTTTTATATTCAAATGTCAATTCATAATTAAACCTATAGCATCATAACTTATCTAGTTGTAACAATGTTGATAAAGAATACCATCATAAGTCAAATGTCGAACCATTGAACTATGTCATCAGATCTATTATGTTTAAAAAAATCTTATCGTAATTTTAACGCAGCTATCTCTGTAAAAGACACATGTTTGGCTAAAGCTTGATTAAATGGGCCAAAATGCTCATCTTTACAACATCTAGGCAAACTTTAAAACCATCTTGCTTATTTTCAAACTAATTTCAGTATCTTCGAGCTTTTCTATGTCTTTGGAAAATCCTTATAAACGCTCTTTTTCGAATATTCAGGCAAAACGTACATTAACAGTATTCTCATGACGCTTAAGGGAAATATTTTGCTGACAAATACGCAAAAGCTCAACACCATAACATCACTTAAAAGCATTTGAGAAATCAATAAGAATAATTATATATTTGTCGCAGTGTATTGGATATTTAATTCTCCAATACTTGAGTTTAATGTACTTTGGTAATAAATGATACATATAAGGACAGTACCATCAACAATCGCATGCTATTTATTTAATTTAACTCGTATCATCTCAAACTAACACTATTCTCACATATACATGTTCGTATATATATAAACTAAGTACTAAGTGCTTATACTAAGCATGTTAGATCATGGCGTTTTAACTGCAATATCAATGAACCAAGATCAGCTTTTCTATGGTCACATATGGGGCCACACAGCAAACACATATTTGCGCGCAAACACTATACAATTGTTGCTTAAGGCATGTCTTCGAAACGTCGCACACAAATAGTTTGAATTTCATCGCAAGAAGCGCATTAGCTTCTCCTTGTATCTTCGAAACATTCGCATGATGCGTAGAATTTTGTTTATATAGAGAAAGATTTCACAATATAACAATGCACAAAAATATATCTTAAGCAAATACATCACACATCTCTTAACAACCTGAACAATACAAAAAGTAACACAACCTATTATGAACAATTAAATAATAGGGTGAACAAAATAATACAGAACTTCCTGTCACAAATAGGTTGCGAGAAAGCACAAACGAGAAATGGATATCATACGATGATTGTAGATCAGTAAATTCTTAATTACAAGCATAGCTCCAATTAAAGCTGACACGACAATACATATCCAGAAGATGAAGTCCGCAACTGGAAACACAAATGTGAAAACAACGAAATCAATGCATCCGATAGAGTTAACAATCATGGAAAATACAAACGAGAGGATAAAATGAATTTATCGAACAGGAGCTGTAATGACAAAGATTACACCATTCACAATGTTGACTAAATTTTCTGAAAAGCTAAACATCGAAGTGTCCGTGTCCGACATAATATTCGTATCTTTCAGTATGTTTTGGAGATAAAAGCGTAAAACACAGTGTGCGTATTTAAAAAATACCAATCACGTTTTTCTTGAATTGCGATTGATTTTTTTTCTTCAAGCTCTTTTCGACGGTAGCCGTTTCTCATGGGTTTGGAGTTTTTCATCGGTGCATTTGTATCAGCCGGAACAACTTCATGTGTTTATTATACAGGGGCGTAGATAACCTCCAAATAATTTTTTTATATTGTCATATATTTCTATTTTTCACAAGAGGCTCGTGGGCTTTCGTAGAAGGACGATGACATGCTTTAAAGGTTTATTAGTCACTGTAAAATGAAAGCTACTCTTCCTGAAACAATAAATGTGCTGTAGGTTTTGTCAAGAGGAAAACTATTTTGATTCCGACAATATAAAACATTACAAATATTTTAATGGCGGAAAAGTAAAAACAGTTCACTATTAATTCATATATTTCATGACCGATAAAATTTATCTTGAACATTAAAGATTCGCATTCGTTTTTTTGTATTTAATTAATTGTAAATACTTATTTATTATTAGCGTTCCTGTAAATGGCAGGATAATACTACTAATAATAATAATAATAATTATTATTATTATTATATAGAGGGCATTTGTTGGTTTTGACTGAATATCGATTTTAATTCACGAGTGATCATAGAAAATATATTTTTCATATGATCATGAATTATTGAAATCAGTATTCCACCGAACCCAACAAATTGTCTCTTTCTTATATGCTTACAAATGATTATTTTTGTGTTTTGGCTATTCCGGATAATCAAATTCCCTGTTTGGCGACCCGAAAGACCATAACATGCATGTTCAATGGAAGCTAATCCGTATGTTGTTATAAACATTCAATGCAGAGTAGTCACCCTTGGATCACAATGGGGAAACGAAACATATCCAGACCTTGTTTCGGAAAAACAATGAACATAATCGATAATTTTAACAGTTAATTTTCACTGTTTTAAACAGTGAATTATCATATTTCTCTATAAACCACCGGAAAGAATAAAATAAAGTAATAATAATTATCACTATAATGTCTTTAATTCCAATAACGACTAAAATGCACTTACATTTCTAGACGTTATCCAAGTTTTACTCATCATTGACTTATCAGTGTCCACGTTTTTCTTGCCTTATCGTAAAAGTTAATGACCGCATTTATAATCGGTCTGTACATTTCGTGGTCCCACGAAAACGATTTTGATGTATGTTTATCAGACATAAAATATCTTTATTAAAGTTAAGAAGCACGAACAATAGAAATTTCCCCGACTCCATAAAAAAGCAAAACTGCAATAATATTATAACTTGTAAGTTATTTCATGTTACAAACTGTTATTACTAATAGTAAAACTCATCTATTGATCACACATTCCCATTACAAAATGATGGCGGAAGTCTTTTAGTGTTATGTGAACTGATGGTTATTATATTTGAATGTGTAAATACTATTTATAACTTATGTAAACAGCCATAAGGGGAATCCCACACGATTCAGAGATGGTTGTGTTGATCGTAATGCCCTGCCTTAATGTTTCGTTTGAGATACGCGCTCGTAGACATGTTTGACCCAGGCATAAATCATTCGTCCAACTTTATTCAGTTTACTCATGTGTTCAACTTTCTTCTTCCGCAAATAATTACACTTGTGGCTAAGGAAGTTTTATTTTGCATAAACATACATGTTTTCCTCATTTTTTAAAATTAAATGAATCGTAGTAGTGATAGTGGTAGTAGAAGTAGTAGTAATAGTAGAAATATAGTAGTAGTAGTAGCAATAGTAGTAGTAGTAGTATGAGTAGTAATAGTAGAAGTAGTTGTACTAGTAGTAGTTGTAATAGAAGTAGTAGTAGTAGTAGTAGTAGTAGTAGAGGTTGTAGTGGTAGTAGTAGTAGTAGTAGTAGTGGTAGTAGTAGTAGTAGTAATAGTAGTAGTAGTAGTGGTAGTAGTAGTAGTAGTAGTAGTAGTAGTAGTAGTAGTAGCAGTAGTAGTGATAGTGGTAGTAGAAGTGGTAATAGTAGTAGTAATAGCAGAAGTAGTAGTAAAAGTAAAAATAGCAGTAGTAGTAGTAATCGTAGTAGAAGTAGTAGT
>NC_068362.1:59751591-59776713 GCF_020536995.1 Dreissena polymorpha
TACACAATAATTAGCAGGTAACATATCTCGATATACAACTGCTGCTTCTTCTACTGCTAGTTCTAATAGTTATAATAATAATGATTATTAATAATAATAATAATATTATTATTATTATTATTATCAATATTGTGTGTTGTTGTTTTGTGGTTAATATTATTATGAAATATGAAAAGTAAGCTTGTTGCATGTAACATACAGCTTTTGATGTCTTTTTAACGTTTTGTGGTTTGTGTGTTTTTTACAGACTTACACAGCACTAATAATTCGATTGCATTAACAACAGTCGACACAAGTTACGTATACCAGTTGAAAAAAAAAAGAATCGGATGAGGACGATGAACCGAACAATAAAGGTATAAGCACATGTACAAGTAAATTTTGGGTAAATTATTCACACATTAATTTAAAGGTATACTTTAAATATTACTCTGTCGATTCTCTTACCTTATTGTATAATATTATGCACACATACGGAATATTACGCTAATCAATTGTTCCAAGAGATTTATCAGTCGAGTGGCTTGACGTATATCACGAGAGGCGAAATAGCGTAAGCCATGAGACTAATGCAAACTTGTGGAACAATTGACTAGCGTAATATTCCTTTTATTATATACAACAACTAACGAAAACAGTTAACAACTTTATTTTTTGCTTTAACAAAACTGAAAAAACAATGATAAAAACGGTACGCCATAGTTTATTAAAGACGCGTATGAATACAGTGTATGTAAATTACCGTGTAAGAAAACACAGGTTTCCGACACGCTTACCTTAATGACATCGTTAATCCAATGTTTATAACAATTAAGTTGACAACTTTAATCCAATGTTTATAAGAAAAACGTTGAAACGATATGCACTTCCACTTCTATTCTTCCATGTCTTTATCGAAACTTAGTTTAAACCACACTATTTTATTGTATTCCTATCGAAATTTACATTTATGCATGATAAAAACACACTCCGAAATACGTTTTGCATTCGTTCGATGTTTTAAACAAATAGTTTACTGTTAAAAAACACCACGTCCGACATGTCCTTAAATTCCAGAGAGTTTAAATAAAACTATTGTGTTTCGTCACAGAAATGACGTAACACGATGTACTTACGTAATATATTTCGTAATATAAAATTCCTATTTTTGGTGCGCGTAATGTGACGTCATTAAATTGGTCGAAGAAAGTAGTCCGGCTAGTATGGTAATACGGAAACGGAAACAGCGTTAGCATTATACGGGATTTATTTCAACGATTGATACAACCTGTATTTTGTTAAAAGCATTTAACAGGTATATAATAAATTTAATTATCGACTACGCAAAAGCTCCGAAAATTATAGATCCGTAATTGCTAGGTGTAGCAATAAAAACTATATTATCCACCAAAATCAAGCTGGCTTTCGTAAAATACAATTCAATAACATAAAAGATATTCTGTCGAAATTTTCTTATACACAATAGACAAATTTAAAGAGTAAAGTATATTTGGGCTTTGCCGATTTCACTCAAGACTGGCCTCATCCCCTGAGCAGAACGATTCCACCAACTTATAATTATTAATGATGCACACGGAAAATGTATTCGTATTATCAAAAACATCAAATCATGTGTTCAAAAGTAATAACCACTCAGCTTTCTTTGCCTGTGACTGGGTCGGGGGCGACAAGGGGATAACCTTTCTCCTCTTGTATTCTCCTATTACCTTAACGACTTGCAAGAACACGTAAAACTGTAACAACAAAGGGATTCAACGTCAATACCAGATGGAGAAAACAATACATATGCTTGCCCTCATATCCCTAATGTTCGTCGACGACACGATTCTCTTAGCAGATTCCTTAAAATTTTTGCAAAAAATGTTTAGACGATTTTGAAAAATCTTGCAAACAATGGAAATTACCAGTTAATGTAGAGAAACGAAAGTTATAATATTTGCATCAATAAAGATCTTGGAAACATATTCATTCAAAATACAAAATAAAATTAATGAAATCGTAGACAATTATGAATATCAACGAACATACTTAAGTCACGGTGGAAGTTTTTGAAAGGCAAAAACACACATCAAAGAACAAGCTAACAAAGCAATACATCTTATATACAAAAGAATAATAAATCTCGACTTGCAAATATCCAAATTTGATAACACACTTCTAACAATACTAACACATTCAGTATTGAAGTTATAGGATACGAAAATCAGAACAAAATGCATTAAAAAAAATTCTCAAGAAAATAGCGAACTCAAGAAAATCAACACCAAATTATCGTCTATATGCAGTGACAAGCAGACACAAATTACAAATACAAATTGAAACAGACATGGTAAAATAATGGTCAAAGAAAGCAAATAGCGACCACGCAAAAAACCCACACATCCTATATAAATATAAGTGAGGCAAGAGGTTACAAAAATCATTAACCGCTTAACCTTCTGCCATAACCGGTTAGTAACAGGTTAACCAAAACACCTTAAGTAGCTAAAATGTTAAAGCATACGTAATCAATATCAAACCGCTCTTACCTGTACTTTCTATAGAAACGAAAGTAATTTAATATCGCTTGCGTTCTTAACATGTCAGTTTCTTAATAAAATGTATTGTAACATTTATATTAATAATTATGTAAATGTTTGCTATATATTGTTTTTATTTTTCCTATGTAAAAGAATATGAGTTAAAAATTAAGGAATTACACAATGTTCATTTTCACGTGTCAGTAACTTATTTGTGGTTGGGCCGCTTACATTACGTTAGCGTCGTATCGCTCAAAAATGGTGTGTTTCTTGGTTTATTCTGTTTTCGTTTTATTTTTAATGTTAATTTATTAAATTAGTTTAATTATTTGCCTTTTTAAATAAAACTTGCATCAGACGGTAGTGGTGGCATCGTGGATGACGTAAATTACTTACAATGATTTTAATTTCTGAAAGAACAAATAAGACGTTTACTCGACAAAATTTTAATTACGAATGCAATTTTTGATAAAACTGTAACTTATAAATACTTTATTTTCAAGAGAAAACAGTGTTTGATATCGTTTAACAAAACGTCAAAATAAGCCATCCAATGTCTCAACAGAATTTTATCGCGAGTCGATAAACATATCAATTGCGTCTTCGCTAATAGCCCCTCATTCCCCGCAGTTCGCTAGTTAATTTTCGCGAGTTAAACACAACAAAAGTGCCAATTATCAAAACGTACCCGCTGTTTTTTACCACAAAGGTACTGATGTATTGCTTTGTTGCCTTGTTTGTTGACACGTTATATACTTCCGGCGATGGTGCGGCATGTTGTTCTTACTAGTCGCCAGAGCAAATTGGCAGTATTTCGCGCGCAAAACGTAAAATCGTACGAATTGCATTATGAAAAAAATATTCCAAAGTAAAAGCATACTAAAATTAATTTTTCCAGGTAAACCTTTGCCCGAAAATGTAACCGGTTAACTGGACGTTTCGGTAGGTTAACCGGTATAGCGGTTAAACTCTTGCATTCCTCATAAAAATATGACCCTTAAACATACAAATGTCTAGACTACATTAAACAGATATTTAACAATACAGGAAATACAGGTTCAATGTCAAAAACACATAAGCATAGAAATTCACACTGGGACTCATTTCATAAACTAATCGACCAATATTTACAAGAATAGGAAGCACAACTAAATATGTCAAAGAAAGGTAAACACTATCTCCTCCTGTTCAAAATAATATCAAACTCGAATAGTTGATAACAACACTTCCAAGAGACTTCTCAACAAACCTCATTTAATTCCGAACTGCTAACAACAAACTGCCTGTTGAAGTCAAAGTTTTATATTATATTCCTCAAAACTGAAGACACTGCCCCTTTCGACTCCAGCTAGCATTTCACTACGTCCATGTGTGTCCACACTTTACGGAACAAATGCGTCATTTTCTATACGCTCAAATATTCTCAAACACATTGATTTAATGATGAAAAACGACATCAACATGGCTTAACGCACAACCTTGTTTACTCGTAAAATTATAGATGCATTCACAAACCCACACAAAATTACAACCAGTCCTTTTCAAAATTGTAACATAAACATAAATAAAAATACGTACATACAATTTAGGGCAATCCACATTGGTAATCCCGCATTTAACTTTCAGAATATACGTTTAATACTTTCTAATTTCATTTATAAACGCGATCTGCAGATCTGGTCAATTAGGCGAAGCGATCTTTCTAAAAATAACAGGCTGCATACCAATGATTCCGTATTCTACAAACGAATTCGACGAAATTTTTTACTGTAAACAATTATACATTTATACATTAATTGTTCATGAACTTCGGCTAGATTTTCTTTAAAAAGTATGACTTAATTTATTTAAAACGTGCATAGTCCGCAAATGTTCTAACACATGTTCTGTTTTTTATTAACAGCAACTTTCAAATATTGCATCAAACGTATGTCTTTGTTCGTTTTACTGAACTTTGTTATATGTCGTATTATTTTTAAATTCTGCATATCGTCCATCATTTGCTTTGGGGCGCTTCACGCATTTGATTAGATATTTTTACTGCATACATTTATATACTAGTATCTTCGGTAATACTTTGTTTATATTATTATTTTTTTCGGAGGAATATTTTTTTAATGAATACTAACATCATCACGGTTAAAAATCCTAATGAAATATCGCAAAAAAACTTCTCTATATGAAAAATAATCCATTGAAAATTGCTTCAGTGAAACAATAATATTAAATTCAAAGACATACTGAAAATATATAAAATGTAATGCGGAACTGTCCTCTGTACGAAAATTCTACAATAATCAGATTTGGGTCACGTATAAAACTTCACATATATTTCTCTGTTTTTGAGAACATGCTCTCAACTATGGATGCTGAATATCATGTGATGAACACAGTCTGACGACCAAAAGCGAAGTTTATACCTATTTCATTTGTGTTATTATAATGTAACGTGTCAGAAATAAAGATATTGTGTGTGATTGTCTGTGTGAGTGTGTCACCTCGCACATGACAAATTCTAAATCGCCTACTTATTAAGTGTTCAAGTACCACTACCGGTTATTTTAAGTTGCATTTGTGAAACTCCGTCGAAGAGCTATTGCCCCACAAAACATATTAATACCTATGTGCAAGACAATATAATGTAAGTAATTGTTAAAAACCCGAATGGAATACGGTGTCTTTTTATTCGTCTATGACAGATAGAGGATATTACGACTTTATATTACGACTTAACATATAAGACACTTTCTGACAGTTCATATACGGCTTCAAATATGACAAATGCGTTCCAGTTCTTAAAAATGAAAATCTTAGTAAATATATATAAATAACATGTAAATAGCTGCAACTGTGTTTCAGTGACTGTGGCAATAGACCTATCCCGTATTGCGTTTTTTTATTGTAAAAAACCCGAATTAATCAGTACAACTAGTAATGGTCCAGTTTATCAATCAAAGGTAGTTGTAAGTTAATAATAAAAAAGGTTTATAGTTTGTAGTGTGCATGTGTTATAATATTATATGGATACGCATTGTTTGTATAAATTGTTGGTTAGGCAAAAAGCAAGCTTATTTCGGGATACGTCTTTTTAAACACGCAACGTTACCGAAATCATGGATATTGTGATAAAAATCACAACAAAGAATACCTTGTGTTTTGCCGATACTTATGGATGGTTTACGAGTATCGTTTATAAAATATTCCGATAAAACTATTTGTATATAGAAGACGTTTTCCATATGCTAAAGTAAACACGATCCTTCAAACATGAACTTAATAAAATATTAACATATTATTTAAATTTTTAGCATGTTTATTCCTCGCATACGACTGCATTATGTGAACCAGTTGTGCGTCCAAACACTCCAACCTAATTAACATATTAAATCCTCATTATAACTCAAAATCAACGAAAACTTCGTACAATATTTCATAAAACAAGAGCACCGCATAACGGGTGCCAAACTCGGCTGCAGGTGCAGTTTTGAATAAATAAAAGCTTTTTCAGTGACCTTGACCTTTGACCTAGTGACCCCAAAATGGGTGTGGCGTGTAGAACTCATCAAGGTGCATCTACATATGAAGTTTCAAAGTTGTAGGTGGAAGCACTTTGATTTTAGAGCCAATGTTAAGGTTTTAGCAGGACGCGGACGGCGGACGACACGACACGACGAGCTGGCTATGACAATACCTCGTGTTTTCTCCGAAAACGCCGAGCTAATAAAATTAAAAATCAGTGTTCCATTTGGCAATTGCCGAAATTTCAACGCCAGATGTGGTCTGTTTAAATAGATGTTTGTAGATATAAAATGCTCGTTTTTATTATTGTTTTCATATTTAATTCCATTTTAATTTCCTGCAACGATATCTATTCATACGACAAATGTACACTAACATTGTACCATTTTAGTGTTCGTTTATCGTATGAATAGATACATTCGCGGTAAATTAAAGATGAATTAATTGTGTCACAAATACACGAAAACGGGCATTTTGTATCTACAAAAATCTATGAAATCATACCACATCTAGCGTTAAAATTGTTGCTATTGCTATAAGGAACACTGATTGTTTAGGTGTTAACTTTATTTTAAGAAATACTTTACGAAATTTTCGATTATTTTAAGCGTTATAGGGGAATTTAATTCCCGAAAGTAAGAAATTGTGTTGAAATTTGCGTTTATTAAATATTCCGTTGTTAAAGTAACATTACTACTCAAAATCAACGACAATTTCGTACAATATTTCGTAAAATAAAGCTGAACAAATAAAAATGATTGTTACATATGGCCATCGTCGAAATTTCAACGCCAGATGTGGTCTGTTAAAATAGATGTTTGTGGATACAAAATGCTCGTTTTTATTATGGTTTTAACATGGTACCATTTTAGTGTTCGTGTGTCGTATCAATAGATATATTCGCAGGAAATTAACATGGGATTTATTGTGGTCACAAATAAATAAAACCGAGCATTTTGTATCTACAAAAATCTATTTAATCATACCACATCTAGCGTTGAAATTTTGGCTATTGCTATAAGGAACACTGATTGTTTAGGTGTTAACTTTATTTTACGAAATACTTTACGAAATTTTCTTTGATTTTTGAGCGTTATAGAGACTTAAATGGAATATTTTCTATTTTGCTGTGGTCTTGTGATGTCGAGGGAAGCCGGAGTAGCCGGATGAAACCTCAGCTTTTCGGTGTGAAGACCTCCATCCAAACTCATATGCTTTCGTGATCGCGAATCGAACCCGGGTCGCCCAGGAGAGGGCATTGACCAATCACTGCACTTACCGGACAACATAGCTCAGATGGTTTCATTCGATGTTTTTTTAACAAAAATCAAGTGTCGATCCTCGCGAAATTTCAGGACATTCTTAAAATCAGTTAGGACATACATGTATGTCACTGCTAGCGAATCTGATAGTGACGTCTCTATACTTAATGCATCGAATGTTTAATTGTCTTTCAAAGAAACTTAAAATACAAAAAGCGCAAAGTTGTGCGCATTTTTGTTACCATTTTTGATATCTTTGAGGGCAATTTTAGACAAGAAACGTATGTAACATCACACAATAGCGTCCGTTTGACATGTGTCAAACAAGCGATAAGCGATGTTAAATGTTGTTAAAGTGTACAAGCCATATGTCGTGCTAATATTTATTGGTTGTATCTTTAGGGGGAAGCTATGTAAACAATTGTCTTTTTTTATTGTGCTTGCAAACAGTATTGGTGAATATTTGAGTTCAACATACCTATTACTACTGCTATTGATGTGTTATCATTTTTTATGTTAATATTTTCCGATGAAATAACACATTTTAAACTGATACCCGTAGTCTTCATTAAAAAATGTATTTATTAATATTATAAAATGGGGTTTTAACATCAATTTCGAAAAACAACAATATTGATTTCCACGTACTTAAGTGTTAAACTTTTCTATAAACGAGCAATTAAGGCCCTGAATGTGTATGCTCTTGAGGTAAATGATCACACTATTTGTGTATACGACCTTATTAAACTAAAGATTTAACTTTACCGATTTCCATTATCTGCCATTTGTAAAGAACGAGCCCTTAACTGTTGTTGTTAAATAACAAAAATCACATAATACTTTGAGAGTAGTGTGCTATACTAATATTATGGAATCTGAATTTCAAAATTATATGTATTTGTCTATACAGGCAGAAATGAGGTCAGAATATAACATAAAGCTGTTATTGAAATATTTTCTTTCGTTTTACAGCGTTTTCAAGAAGCGAAATGGTAATCATTATTGCTGCTGGCGTGACCCGTATTATAGCAGCAAACATATCAATGTGCGCATATTGGAGATTTAAAACGGGCACAAGCGGTACTTAACTTGACTTTATGACCACTGGCGCTCCCAAAAACATGAAAGTATCAGGATATTGTTCTCCAACCATCCCTTACATGATGCTAGCTAGAGGGGGCTGTGCACAGCATTTTTTTCTCTGAAAATAACAACATTTAGAACTAGCTAATTGCTTTTACGTTTCTGATACAAGCTTTATTGAAGATATGCAAATGCTTATTGAAGACATCACCCGATGTTGCATATGTTGCGAAAACGCTAGTATGTTACAAGTCATTTTCTTATTCATTTTGAAAATTTTATATGAAATAATTCCTAAAAAGCGATATTATGGCAAATACGGTTATAATCAGTCATTATTTATTAATAACTTTTGCAATATTTGGCCAATATAACGGTTATCTTAATAAGATCGAAATAATAACACAATACTACTACTACTTCTACTACTACTTCTACTACTGCTGCTGCTGCTGCTGCTGCTACTGCTGCTGCTACTACTACTACTACTACTACTACTACTACTACTACTACTACTTCTACTATAACTACTACTACTACTACTACTACTACTACTACTACTACTACTACTACTACTACTACTAGATATCGCTTTCATGAATTATATCCTATTATTACAGTTTCAAAATGCACAAGGAAATGACTGGTAAAGTACTGGCGATTTCGCAACATTACAATATGCCAAATCGTGTGATGTATACTATCAAGGTACTAGTAGCATATGCATATCTTCAATACAGCTTGTTTCAGAAACTTTGAAAGCGTTGAGCAAGTCCTATTTGTTGTTGTTTAAAGCCAACATTGTGTGAACAGCTTTTCTCTAACTAGCATCATGTAGTGGAACGCTGGATAACAATTTCCTGATACTTTCATGTGTTCGGAACCACCCTACACGGTGACGATAGTTGGAAGCAAAATATAGCGTCTGGCAATAACATGCATTTCAATTTAAATAACATTTACCCAATGCCAATTTTAAATAATTGAGGTAAGCACTCCAGTTTCCATTGTAATTATGTTTGGTAGATTCATATTTGAAAAAAAGATGCATACAATAAGCAGCAAGGACTCTCGGAAAGCATTATTGTTCTAATGTTTCAACTCATTTTTGTAATAGTAATATGTTTTTGTTAATTTACAGATTAGCAGACGACGACAGTTATGTTAAGTAGCCTAGATATAACCTCTGAAGACAACATTACCATGAAATCGCAGATACGCAAATTGAGCCCATGACTGGTGGTTCAACGTTGCGGAATAATATGAACAGACCGAATCACCAATCATGTACAGCAAGTCCAAAGTCACTTTTCTCAGTTTGTAACCGGAATGAACAACAATGTTTCATCACTCAGGATCGACGCCACAGCTACATAAGGAAGCAATTTCCTTTCTTTGTCTTAGCAGAGATAAACATGTCTGACGGTAAGACTGAAACATGCGATCTATTTCAGCGCGACACGTTTCGTATTTGTAATCATTTAAAACCAAAACGAATAAGAAAGCACTGACATAATTATATTCAGAACACTAGAAGCAAACCAAAAATAAATAATATTATGATAATAAGGATTATTCAATTAAACCTGAAATCAAATGCTGTTTTGTTAAGTGTGTGCACTTTATCTATACATGTTACTGTAATTGCTAAAGTGTTCTGTGGAACCAGTGAAGTATAATAGTATTTACAACACGAACAATAACTATTCTAGCATAATTGCAGAAATGGAGGGATCTTCAGATGTTAAAACAAATGTATCATGTTAAAGGTAAGACACGTTATTTAAAAAGGTTTAATGATTTATTTTGATATCATTCTTAATAAGTAACTCGTATTTATGTACACTCATTTATAACGAATAAGTAGGTATAATATTACATTCTCGGGGATGACTTCTTACAACATCATTTATTACAAATATGATTAATATAAATAATGCGTGACTAGTTTAAGCATTAAAACATACCAACACTTACGTAACAGTCTAATTCATTTCGTTCAGGACGGATGTGGAACCCGGAATTACGAGAATATGGATCGAAGCTTAGGCGAAGAAAGTTTGCAGTACAGCAATTTGGCCGGAACATGCAAAACAACAACTACAACAAACCAAAGGCCATTTTCATGTACATTGTGTAATCTAATTTAAAGGACTAAGACGAAAACACAAACTGCTTGGTGTAGTTAATGCTGTTATTGCAATTAAAATTGCTTTTAAGACATATTTTGTAAATATGTTCATCACAAAATTCGTCCGTTACCGATGGTTCTTTTAATTTAAGCATTTCGATAATCTTTCGCTATCCTCGTATCCTTTATAATTAGTCGCGTGCTAAAACCTTTGGTCGCGAATAAAACCAGCAATTGATTGGTTAGCTCACAATTATACACTATTTTCTTCGTTTTTGTAGTTGTCAATATTTCGTAAAGGCATGCATCATATGTATGCTTTTTTGATGAGTGTACCCACAAAGCAGTACGAGATACCGTTATAGGGTTAAATATTTTGAAATAAATTTATACATTCGATCCCATCATATTAATGAAACTCTTGTTCCAACGCTTATTTCGATGCCCTGGAACACAACACAAATATATCAGTTGAATTTCCAGCGTGATTTCGATTTCAATAAGATGTATTCAAAAAGGCAGTTTTTCCGAAAGTGATACGAGAATTCTTGATCACGAGCGAAAATAAATACTAAATCAACTTCAAGTTTTTCCATGTTTTTAATTTAAGAAATTATGCTTTTATTGTTACTAAGCGTGTTTGATACTAACGCCACTTGATAAACACATTAACGTTTAAATAATTTACTACTTTACCTTGTTGTCTATGGAAAAATCGAAATTATTGCGTTTGAAAAAAACAGCGTTGATATTTTGCGCCATAACAGTTTACTTGTCTGATAAACAGTTGACATCTATCATTATTTAATGTATGAATGTCGAAAAAACTAGTTAAAATATATGTTAAAGTTAAGTTATAATTTATACCAAAAATACTCAATTAAAACAACATTGGAGAAGTATAACTCCATAATATGTTTTAATGTTCCAAAAGCATAGCGAGAAGCTTGATACTTTTGCTTTCGACAAATTAAGCATTACACGCGGGCTATCGTGGTATTTATTAAATATTGCTAACCATGAAATCATTTTTGTAATGTGTGGAAAATATATATTCACTCTTTTTTAATTATTTTGTTTTCGCTAAATCAAGCTTCTATTAAAGGGAAAAAAACGTTTTGGATTCCACTTTGCGCAACCTAGTTGGCGTTTTTCATCTCGCTTGATAAATTTAACTTTTTGCTTGTAAATGTATGAACAAGTTTATGGGTATGTTAATGTATTCGACAATAACGCGTTATGTGTCTGCTTTTTGGTCATTTATTCAATTCTTACTATCCACCTCATTATTTTACTAATCTGCTCTAGTCGTAAATGGTATTTATGTAAAACTGTTCTCTACTCTAATAGTGTATTGTTATATATATTGTTATATATTAAACAACGGTGATATCAGCTACTACTGTTGCCTAAAGGAATGTATTGTATAACCTTTCATTTTTGAATATTTAAATAATCTTGAGCAGTTTTTGTTGAAAAAAGAGCATTTTACGCACAAATAAAATGAAACGTGTTATAATTTTTATTGCGATACTTTATTGCATTTTGTACATGCGAAAGTGTGTTAATCTTCTTGTATAATTGTCTTCTGTATATATTACCAAATGCGATTAAAGTTTGTCTGCTAAAGTTCATTTTATGTAGAATACCAAATTTGATAACAAAACGTCTGCCAAGTCCATTTGTTGAACTACCTTCTTTCTAAAATTGAAATAAATTACCTGTTGATTTTTTCTTAAAGCAAGACACTTGGTTGTACAACTTCTATACATTATATACAAAAACAGGTGTATTGTATAACTGCGCAATTTTATATAAACCAAATGTTCTTTAATAGTTGTTTTGTTTTGTTTAAAATATGTTTTCTGTACAATCGCCTCACGTTTTGCGATACAAGACCTTTTTCATTTTCATTTTAATTGGCATTCATTTCATTTAAGATTTATTTCAATCGTCATCATTATTTTCGTAACACGCGTACCATTCCTAACCCATAACTTCATTTGTAATAATTGTATTTACAGTTTATCATGTTTGATGGACTTACATGTTGAAAATATCAATATATATTATCGCTGTAAATGCAATGACTGTAAATGCAATGTCTGAAAAGAAAAATTTAACCTTCGCCACAGTTATAATACATGTTCCCTTCTTCGGTTCTACCACTACAACATGTATGCTATTTGCTTTTTTTATGTTATGTTGGCTAAGGAATGTTTGCAGAAATATCGATGAAAAGCGTTTCAAATGCTTTATTGCTTTTCCGATTTCGATAGATTAATATCCATAAAAGACCGATTTTGTTTGTAACATTTAACTTAATCATGTGTGTTATTTTGCTTGATTGTATACGTAAATAGTAATTTTGCCGACCTGTGAACAAGTCATCTGAACAGTGGTAACTAAATGAAAAGTATACATGTACATAAACATTAGATAAATGAATTAACATGTATTTTGTAATGACATTCAAAATGAGTTATATCAAGGAAAATAAGTTCATCCGATAGTAAATGTATATTCAAACAACTGTCACAATGCTTCCAAGTGGAAGTTAATGTTTCAATGTTTCATCGAACAATATTACTATGCGTTATTGTTTCATGAAAGTAGTCAGACAATCTAGCCGCAATTAACAACACTTGATCAATGCCCGCCGTGAAGTTGAGTTTCAGAGTAATTCACTTAAATAAATAAAAATATTCATTCGAAGTTCAGTATAGGTTGTATTTTTTAAAATACAGTACATCACCGTTATAGCGGACATCAATTTACCCCATTCCTCATTATTTCTAAGTATTCTTTTGATCCCGATGTCTCTTTTTCTTATATTGGTAATACATTAAACAAAAATTTAAATCTTATTTTCGACTGTCATTATTCATGTCTTAGACATGTAAATGTTCAATTTACTGTGCCCCTGACTAAATAACTTCTAGGGCATTGTTTGACAATCGGTCGTTTCATTATTGTAAGGAAAACATTTAGCAAAAATAGAATATAGTACAACGTCTTGGCAGCAACGTTTACGACCATGATTGTGTGTGTCATTTCATGCGTAGAATTTTGTATATATAGAGGCAGATTTTACAACATAACAATAAACAAAAATATATCTTTAGGACATACACCACACATTTGCTAACAACCTGCAAACAGCAAAAAGTTACAAAACCGATTTTGAAACAAATACACAATAGGGTGAATAACATAAAACAGAATTTCCTGCCACAAATATGTGACGGGAAACCAGACAAGGGAAATGGATATCTTACGATGATTGCAGATCAGTAAATTATTAATAACAAGCAAGGCTCCAATTAAAGCTGACACGACAATACATATCGAGAAGATACAGTCCGCAACTGGAACCACACATATGAGGATAACCACGTAATCAATGCATTCGATGGAGTTTACCAATCATTGAACATAAACACGAAATGATAAAATGAAGTAATCGAAGAGTAGTTGGTATAATCAAGATTACACCTTTCGCAATTTGTTTTGGATTAAAGCGTTTTTCAACAATATTAGTATTGTTGTGCTTGAGTTTTGATGGTAGATGTTTCTGATGGGTTTGGAGTTTTACATCGGTTGCATAAATTATGTATTCCGCCGGAACAAACTTCATGTGTTCATATACTTTCATATGTATTTTATTTTTATTAAAGGCCCGTTGGCTTTCATAGAAGGACGGTGATATTTTTTAACAGGTAACTCGTTATTGTAAAATGGAAGTTTCCTCTTCCGGGAACATCACATATGTTATTTGTTTTTTTATTCCGAAAAAAGTTTCCAATGATTTTTCAATAACAAAAAATTACCAACAATTCACTTAAAATTGATTGTAAACTAGAATTGGCGCGGCAGAGGCCGACGCGTATCCCCAAGATATTATATTAAAGGCAATTTTGGGTGGGCAAGACCTATTTTGGTGGGGCCCCCGGGTAGGTAATGTGGACATGGATGGTCGAGATAGACCATAGGAGATTTCGTATTAATTTGAAATCAATTGGTGAATAAATGAAGAAGTTATGTTAAAACAAAATTTTAGGTGGGGCGTGATCTATGTGGTCGGGGCGCCCTAGGGTTGATTAATGGGCCATGCATAGTTGAGATTGACCGTATTGTCATAAGAGATTTTCAGTTTCAATTAGAAGTGAATCGGTGAAGAAATGAAGAAGTTAATGTAAAATAACCTCAAACAATGAGTAAAAATCTCTGACCCCGGCCCCATCCCAACCCCCATAACTTTTTGACCAAGGTCCAAATAGTGCACTGTCGCACATATGCTTATAGCAACCATATGTGTAAGTTTCAAGGTTCTAGTGCTTATAGTGTAGGAGGAGATAGTGTCCAGGACAGACGTGCAGACGGCGGAGATCAATTTCCCCACGCTTTCAAAAGCGTGAGGATAATAACTACTTATTATTGACGTGCCTGGATATGTATGATAAAAATAAATATAATAGAAATAATAAGTATTGCATTACTAATATATCTTTAATTCAAATAACGAACTAACATGTACTTACAGTTATACAAGTCATCCATGTAAACTCATCATTTACATATCAGTGTCCACACGTATATTTCCCTATCGGACAGGTTGTTTACCGCACTTATAATCGGTTTGTACATTTCGCGGTTCCACGAAAATGACTTATAAGTATTCTTTTGCGACTTAAAGCATATTAAGTTAACTTCAGAAACTTGGAGAGGTGTAATTAACACGACGACATAAATAAGCAAAACTCTCATAATATAATCACGTGTAAGTATATAATTTAAACAAACTGTTATTGTTTAAAGTAAAAATCACATTTACATCACAGTCTCCAATAAAAATGTTATGGTTGAGGTGTTTGTTGTTTTATGAGGTGATATATTCATTTAAATAGGTTTCATCTTATGTTTAAACGCCCTGTCTCCCTCTCTGATAATGAGCATTTATATATGCTTTATCTTATGCCCCCCCATCCCTATTTCTCTCCCTCCCTGCCTCCTTGGTTGGAGTATATTATTACATATTTATGCAAACAACAATAAGGAGAAGCCGTACGATTAAGACATGTTAGTAAGTGAGGATCGTCTTCCAATGATCCTTCCTTAATATTAAAATTGAAAGCCCGCACTTGTAGACAGGTTTTGACCTTGCAAAACTAATTCGTACACCATTACAAAGTTTGCTGATAGGTTAAATTCTCTTCTTCCGCAAATCATGACATTTATGATAAAGGAAGTTAAAGCGTTCAGAACCGTAATTGTTGTCCGTAACTTAAACATTAAACCCCTTGGAAAAGTATATAATTTATTGCGTTCAGTGTTAGTCAGTCAATTATTATTTCAAGCGATGAATAAACGTTGACACGATGATTAACTCCTACTGCATTTTGGTTATATTGGCATCATATATGGCGATTGGATGTACGTGTTTAAACAAATATAACACATATGGTTTGAGTAGAGTTTGTAGAAGCAGTGGCAATAGAATAATAGGCTGTTATTGTATCAACTATTAGTATAATCATAATAAGTAGAAAAAGAAGTAGTAACATAAGTAGAGACAAAAGTAGTAGCAGAAGAAGCAGTAGTAGAAGTAGTAGAATTAGTAGTAATGGTAGTAGTAGTAGTAGTAGTAGTAGTAGTAGTAGTAGTAGTAGTAGTAGTAGTAGTAGTAGTAGTAGTAGTAGTAGTAGTAGTAGTAGTAGTAGTAGTAGTAGTAGTAGTAGTAGTAGTAGTAGTAGTAGTAGTAGTAGTAGTAGTAGTAGAGGTAGTAGTAGTAGTAGAGTAGTAGTAGTAGTAGTAGTAGTCGTAGTAGTAGTAGTAGTCGTAGTAGTAGTAGTAGTAGTAGTAGTAGTGTAGAGTAGTAGGATGTAGTAGTAGTAGTAGTAGTAGTATAGTAGTAGTAGTAGTAGTTAGTAGTAGTAGTAGGTAGTATAGCAGTAGTAGTAGTAGTAGTAGAGTAGTAGTAGTAGTAGTAGTAGTAGTAGTAGTAGTGTGTAGTAGTAGTAGTTGTAGTAGTCGTAGTAGTAGTAGTAGTAGTAGTAGTATTAGTAGTAGTAGTGTAGTAGTCGTAGTAGTAATAATCGAGTAGTAGTAGTAGTAGTAGAAGCAGTAGTAGTAGTAGTAGTTGTTGTTTGTAGTAGTAGTAGTAGTAGTGGTTAATAGTAGTAGTAGTAGTCGTAGTAGTAGTGTAGTAGTAGTAGTCGCAGAAGTAGTAGTAGTAGTAGAGTAGTAGTAGTAGTAGTAGTATAGTAGTAGTAGTAGTAGTAGTAGTAGTAGTAGAGTAGTAGTAGTAGTAGTAGTAGTAGTAGTAGTAGTAGTAGTAGTAGTCGTAGTGTAGTAGTATTAGTAGTGTTGTTGTTGTAGTAGTAGTAGTAGAGTAGTTGTAGTAGTAGTAGTAGTAGTAGTAGTAGTAGTCGTAGTAGTAGTAGTGTAGTAGTAGAAGTAGTAGTAGTAGTAGTAGTAGTGTAGTAGAAGTAGTAGGAGTAGTGTAGTAGTAGTAGTAGTAAAAGTAGTAGTAGTAGTAGTAGTAGTCGTAGTAGTAGTAGTAGTAGTAGTAGTGTAGTAGTGTAGCGGCAGTAGTCGTAGTAGTAGTAGTAGTAGTAGTAGTAGTAGTAGTAGTAGTAGTAGTAGTCGTAGTCGTAGTAGTAGTAGTAGTAGTGTAGTAGTACTAGTAGTAGTAGTAGTAGTAGTGTAGTAGTAGTAGTAGTGTAGTAGTAGTAGAGTAGTAGTAGTAGTAGTAGTTTAGTAGTAGTAGTAGTAGTAGTAGAAGTAGGAGTAGGAGTAGGAGTAGTAGAGGAGTAGCAGTAGAAGTAGAAGTAGTAGTAGTAGTAGTAGTAGTAGTAGTAGTAGTAGTAGTAGTAGTCGTAGTAGTAGTCGTAGTGTAGTAGTAGTAGTGTAGTAGTAGTAGTCGTAGTAGTAGTAGAGTAGTAGTAGTAGTAGTAGTAGTCGATTAGTAGAATTAGTAGAAGTAGAAGTAGTAGTTGTTGTAGAAGTAGTAACCGCTGCAGTAGTCGAAGTAGAAGCAGCAGCAGTAGCTGAAACAGTATTTCTAAAAATTAGTTTTCTTTAGTAAGAGTTTACTAATTTCTTTACAATTAATCATTTTAATCTGTATTTACAGTTTCACAGACTGTCACCATAGTGTCTGATATTACGTTGGAAATAGCATGTGCATTCAACGAGAATCTTATGGAGTGTTTACTCGAAAAAAAGTGGGAAATGATACATTTGTGGATGTCGTAGTGTGGTCAACAATATATATGCGTGTTTTACACCCGACACATCTCGGGGATAACTGCAAAATGTATTTGCAAACACAATGTTGTGTGCAACCTTACTGTAACTTCCGAGGCTGACCTCGGGGACCAATGGCAGTGTCGAACTTATACACACGACAATGCACCTATATACAGTGAAGCAGTCATAAACATACACAGAGGTAACTATAGATTCGAATGTACATATGATCAACCGGAAGAGATAATTAATGTTTAAATTTAAAATTAACACAATATATGTAATTGATATTCACTTTAATATTCATAATGACTATTTTATTGCACAATCGCAATACCATTGATCAAAATACCTCAAAGGTAGTATAATCTTACTTATTCAGTCAATCGAACGCACAAATACAATCGAATAAATATCGAACGTACCAAAAGTTGATTTTCAATATCGATTCTCATAGCTTAATAAGTTTAGTTTTGATTTAAATGATTGCAATTAAGTTTGAAGATGAATAGAACAGGTGTCCGAAAGTTCCATACCATATAATGTACTGAAATAACGACACATAGTGTCACGCATTTATAATAGCAAGTGTGTTTTATATAAATAGGTGGACCGTTTACCTTTCATAAATATGAAAACAATACATTACCGTATGTTGAAAGCAAATCTCAACATATTCCAAACGTTACGTTTGCTACAAATGAATTGAAAGGTAAGATATGTTGATATACGCCAACTGCTACTGCGTCTGCTGCTGCTGCTGCTCCTCTCCTCCTCATCCCCTCCTCCTCGTCGTATGTCCACTACTACTTTCACTACTACTATTACTAGTACTAGAACTTCAACTACTAGTAGTAGTCATTATTACTTTTATTTATTTTATCTTCATAAGTATTGACATATTTAGTTACTTACATGATATGTTTTAAATAATAATAATTGTAAATATTTTCGTTATTAACGTTTTTTTGTTTATTTATTTTTGGTGGTTAGTGTCCCAACATCAAATCGTAAATTAAATGTATGACATAATGATTTAAAGTGAGGTTGTTGCTCATTACTTATTGCTTGTGAGGCTTTTTGAAGTCTTGCGTTTTTGTTTTACAGAAATATACAACACTAATTATTCGATTGAATATACCACAATCGATACGAACTACGTGAATACTTTGAACAACAATAGAGAATCGAATACGGGTGATGAACTGAGCAATAAAGGTATATGGCAGATTAAATTCTGGATAATTATATGAACATCAATTTAAAGGAATACTTGAAATATTACTCTGTCGATTCTCTTTAATAATTGTTATTTAATATTATGAAACATTTAATGTTCGAACTAGCACATAACATTTTCTTAATTGTATACTTATTATTTTTCAAGCAAATACCAGGATCGGTATTTTGCGTTTAACTTGAAAAACCCCGTGTAAGAGCCATGTCCCCAAAAAGCATCGTAATACCATGTGTAGGAAGTATAAATAAATTCCATATCTTATTTTTTTATTAACATGTACGTAAGTGTAGTATTATTGAAATATAAGATATAAATAATAATGATGTAATGACTAAATTTTGAGATTTTCATAAGACAAGTTGACATTTCAGAGAGTTCATTACGGATACAACATAGCAAATGTGTTCGCGTTGTTTCATTTGAAACGCGTAGGAGATATAAGTTGCAAATTTTAGTTTGTAAACATTTAAATGGTTGAATGTTGAAATTGAGGCTTGGACTCTGAGGCGATTCGTTTTTTGATAAGCATTTATTTTATTTGTTATAAACGTAAATGGCTGTTCGATTTCATTTGTGCATGATATTTAATGTAGCTCAAGAAAATGAATACGAAAGACAAACTTAAGACACTTTTGTTGTAAAAAAAAAATGTGTGTGGTCGATTTTTTGTTGTAAATCATTTAAAGAAGAGTTACATAGAAAACAAAACCGTAATTAACGTTAATAATTATTTAACAGATTATGATCATAAGTTTACAAAAAGTAAAACGAAAAAAGTATAAATACCGGTGAAATACATTTTTATTTGTGAAACTACGAACCTACGACAATACGGTGCTTAATGAACGTTATGCGTTAATGATATAAATTACAGTATGTATTTTCTACCGATGCACAAAGTACCTCATAAAGAAATCAGTCAGTAACGATTGTCGAGAATAAAAGTAACGATTTCTACCACCGTGAACTTATTCATTATTTGACTTACAACACAAAATTGGCTGAAAAATTGTAATTTGAGCTCATTACATGTAAGGTTGTTAGAATGATGTTTTAGCGATGTATAAATAAATAATAAAACTTGTATATGCGTCCACGTAAATTATCATTTGAATTGCGATTGCAAAGTTTAGACCCAACATTTTTTAAACAATATACTAACAAAATGTGTATGTGACACTAATTTACCAAAGATCCTTAACCAGGTATCTGAGAGCATATACCTTGAGCATAATATCCAAGACCACCATAAGAATAAGCTATGAAGTTTGCAGATGCTATTCAAATTATAAGAGTTTTCGCTTCCGTAATAATTGATCTTCTCATAAAAATCCATAGTTTGTGTTACGGTTTCACTCAATATGCTTCCTCGAATACTATTTTAGCATTTGTAAGTTTATTGAAAGCTGGTTTTATTTGATTGCGTACACCGGATTGCGATTAAATTGGAAAATTCTTATCCATAATTACAATTGATAACGGTCCATTTTATCCATCAAAGGTAGTGGAAAGTAAATAGTAAAAGCTCAAATAGTTGTTACTGTGCATGTGTGCATGTGTTATATATGTTTGGTCACTTGTTTGTATAACCAGTTGGTTTGGCAAGCTTATTCCGGGATTCGTTTCGTTGAAACTAGCAACGTTCCCGAAGTCATTAATATTTGCTGATTAACATCACAACATATAAAACTCTATCGTAAGTTCTGTTATGAACTGCTCAATAATATTTCAGAAATAAAAACACCTTGTTTTTTGCTTATATTTATGCATGTTTACGTGTATCGTTATTTAATATTCCGATAAATTAAACATTCTGTATTTAATCTAGTAGACTTATTGCAAATGGTAAAGTAAACACGATCCCGCAAACACGAACTAAATAATGAATTTATTTAAAACTGAACATATATTATCGAAAGCAATACCGAAGTAAAAAATGACATATTATTATTATTTAAAGCATGATCAAGACATCTGTCCGCGCCTAAGACTGCATTATGTGTACCAGGTGTGCTTCCAAGCACGGCTACCTAATTAAATTATAGAATTCACGAAAGTAAAAAAAGTATTGATAATTATAGCTGCGATTGCTAGCTATTACGTTGTTAAAGAAAGATTTTCAAAGTTGCTCTTATCTTATTATTTGGGGGGGGGGAGAGCCGGAGTAGCCGGAAGTATATCCCACATTTTCAGTACGTTCACCACCATCCAAACTCAAATGCTTCCGTGATCGCGAATCAACCCTTGCTGCATGGAAGAGGTGTTTACCATTTACTGAACTATCCCGATTTTGGATACTTATGATGGGCTATAAAACACATTAAATTAATGTAATATCACACATTATCGTCCGCTTGTTTGAAACAGCGCTAAACGAAGCATAATGTTGTATAAGTGTACAAATCCAATGTCATACTCATATTTCTTTGATGTATCTTTAGGGGCAGGCTAGGTAAACAGTATCATCATTTTTTATTGTGTTTGCAAACATCATTGGTGAATATTTGCGTTCCCAACCAATTTACTACCGCTATTGATAGTGTATCTGTTTTTGTGTACATATTTGCTGATGAAATAGCACATGTTCAACTGATACCCGTAGTCAACATTACTATATGCTTATTATGAATATTACGAAAATGGAGTCTTTTGCGAATATATACTTGATTGTTCTGTTGTTTCGAATTCATATAACATTTCTTACACCTGTTTTTGCTTTATTTACGCCAGATATAGGCATTTTTTGCTTATTATACATTTCTTTCCTATATTAGTAGTCTTATAATCAGAATTTCATACAACATTTTTGTTACAGCCAAAATTATGCGTATTTGTTTTTTTTTAATTTGATTGTATTTTTTCCAAAATAACATATTTGTTGATTATGCAAAAAAAACACATAAGCCATATATGCATCGCTTCGTGAATTATATTTAGTTGAATTATCGGTTCGTTACTGCATACAACTCAATGAACATGGGTACCGCAAATCAACCATGTTAATAGTGTTATACAAATCAACCATGTCAATATGTCTTTCGTTTTACAGCGTTTTCAAAAAGCGAACTTGTAATCATCATTGCTGCTGCCGCTGTGGCACTAATTATAGCAGCAAACATATCAATCTGCGCATATTGGAGATATAAAACGCACCCAAGCGGTACGTAACTTGTCTGTATGAACACGATATAAAGACGTAAATAAGTGGGAGAAAAATATAGCGTCTTAAATGTACATGCATTTTAACTTTATATTGATTGAGGTAATCACTCAAGTTTTCCTTTAATATTTTCGGTAGAATAATCATTAAAAATAGCTGCATGCAATAAGCAGCACGGATAATCAGCACGCATTATTGTATTAATGTTTTTGCTCTTTGTTTAATAGTAACGTGTTTGTTAATTTACAGATCAGCAGACAGCGACAGTCATGTTAAGTAGCATAGATGTAACCTCTGAAGAGAACACACATGTTCATTACCACGAGATCGCAGATACGCAAATTGAGCCCATGACTGGCGGTTCAACGTTGCAGAACAATATGGACAGAACCCATCACCAATCATACACAGCAAGTCCAATTGGAAACGTTGATAGTATTATCTTAACGCAAGCAACTACCACTTATAATATTTCCCATGCACACGAGGTGTCACTTTTCTCAGTTTTGTAACCCGGATGAACAGCGATGTTTCATCACCCAGTACCTCCTACTCCACAACCGCAGCTACAGAATCAGGGAAGCGCTTTCCTTTCTTGGCCTTAGCAGAGAAAACTTGTCGACGGTAAGAATGAGACATGCGAGCTATTTCAGCGCAACACTTCTAATTTGTTATAATGTAAGACCAAATTGGAATAAGAAAGCACTGACATAAAACATATTCAGAACAATAAAAGAAACCGAAAAAAATATATAATTATAAGGAATATTTATTTAATCAGGAAATCAAATACTGTTATGTTAAATGTGCGTAAATTATCTCATAATTGTTAAAGTAGTATGTGGAACCAATGAAGAATCGTAGATACACAATACGAACAATAACTTTTCTAACATATTTGCAGAAATGGAGGGATCTTCAGATGTCAAAACAGATGTATCATGTGAAAGGTTTAAACAAGTTATTTCAAAACGTTTAATAATTTATTTTGATATGATTCTTAAAGAATGTCGTATTTATGTACACCCATTTATAACGAGAGTAGTTATATAATAATACACTCACAAGGATTTTTCTTATTACAACATCAATTAATACGAGTATGATAAATATAAATAATGCGTGATCAGTTTAAGAATTAAAACACATTCAAACAGTTGAGTAATGGTCTAACACATGGTTTCATTATGTGTTACTTTCGTCATTTGATTTGATTTCATTCAGGGCGGATGTGGAACCCGAGCATTACGAGAATCTTGATCGAAGCCTAGCGGCGAAGATAGTTTGCAGTACAGCAATTTGGTTGAGCATACAACAACAACAACAACCAACAGAAGGAAGTTTTCATATTAATTGTGTCATCTTTTTCAAGAGACTCAGTCGACAAAGCAAACTGCTTGATGTAGTTCATGCTGTTACTGCAATTAAAATTGCTTCTTTTTAACACAATTTGAAATATGTCCATCCCGAAATTCGTCCGTTACCGAATGGCTTTTTTAATTGGAGGGTTCGATATGCATTGGCTATTCTCGTATCCTTTACAATGAGTCGCGTGCTAAAATCTTTGATCGCGAATAGAACCAGCAATTGACAAATTGGCTAGTCCGCAATAATACACTTTTTTCTTCGTTTTTTCGAAGTTCTCAATATTTCTTAAGGCATTAATCATATGTATCATTTTTTAATGAGTTAACCTACAAAGCATAACGATAATCCGTTATGTGATTAACCTTGTTGAAATATATTTATAAATTCGATCCTAGCATATTCATACAATCATATTATAATTTAGTTTTTCATCCATACATGGGGGTTAAAAAAGAGATAAATGTTTCTGCAATTGCAATATTTTCGGGTTGAATTTTGACAAAAATGCAGAGTTTCGCCATGAAGCCATTTTAATTTGTCATTCGCCTGAATGTCTGTTTTTTTTATGTTTATAATATGAGTGTCACAATATGTTCATTATTCAAGTCCTTGCATATCCGCAACCTTAATGTAGTTGTCTGTAGATTTTTTTGATTGCTTTTTTTGCAATTAAGATTACCTACTTAAGAGTGTTAATTTTTAGCAACGGTAAGCGGCATACTAAATATCAAAATGCATGCATAAAGCAAATGTTAACTATTTTACATTTTCCCAACCCTTGTTTCAACGCTTATTACGACGCTCGGATTACAACACAAACATATCAGATGAATTTCCAGCGTGATTTTGAGTTCAATGTTTCACAAAGGCGGTTTTTCCGAACGTGAAACGAAAATTCTTGATCACGAGCGAGAATGAATACTAAATCAATTTCAGTTTCCTTTTTAAACATTATGAAGAAATTATGAACCCAATTTACGCACCCTACCGGTAGTTTGCGATTGTAAATACAGGACGCTTGACAAATGTAACATTTTGCTTAAAATGTATGTACATATGTATGGGTATATTTATGTATTCGACAATAAAACGAAGTGCGTTAATTCTTTTTGTATAAATGTCTTTGTGTATATAACCAAAACTAGTAACAGTTTGTCTGTATATCCAAATACGTTACAGTACGGTATGTAAAGTTAACTTCTTTCTTTCTTAAAATAGAAATATAAATGCGTACATGTGGATTTTTCTGCAAACAAGACACTTGGTTGTATTACTACCATTCTCTTATATACACGAACACATTTGTATTGTATATCTGCGCAATTTATATGTAACAATGTGCTTTAATAGTTTTTTGTTCAAAATATGTTTTGTGTACAACCGCCTTATTGTTTGCGTTTCACGACTTATTCATTATTTTCTATGTGAAATTCCATGCTTACATACCCGACAATTTAACGGTAGATATTAAATGTGCAACCAGCTTTGTGACTATTACGCTGCCAAAGTGTTTATATTACAAAAGTATGTTAACCTGTAAGATGTTAATATTTTTGGGATGGGAACCGTCCAGCAAACACACGAAAACA